>NW_024108908.1:0-75019 GCF_013358895.1 Oreochromis aureus
ACTTGATATGTCAATTTGAAAATTACAGTCCTCACAGAGGATTGGCTTCCTGAGGAGCTGGCAGGAATACATAGAAATACTATGATTACCCAGAAATACTGCGTTTAGTAGAAATACTATGTTTTAGCACAAATACTATAAAATGGCAGAAATATTATAATTAAGCAGAAATATTATATTAAGTACAAATCCTATAAAATAGCAGAAATAGTATGATTTAGCACAAATGCTGTATTTAGCAAAAATCTTATAAAACAGCAGAAATGCTATGATTTAGCACAATAGTAATAACTTAAACAGAAAAATTGGAAAAGCAAAATGGACAGCTGAAAAAATGCTGAACATGCTAAGGGTCCTTCAAATATACTTGTTAAATGAAAAAAATCGATAAAAAATATATAACAGCCACACAATCACAAATATGGACACATATGGAAACACACATGCACAGAGACACACACACACACACTCATACACACACACACACACACAGGATCCAATTCAGTCAACCAGTCTAAATATATTGAATTTGAATCTTACAATGAGATCATCCCATAAAAGGCTTTCTCTCTCTCTCTCTCTCTCTCTCTCTCTCACACACACACACACACACACAAGATCCAATTCAGTCAACCAGTCTAAATATATTGAATTTGAATCTTACAATGAGATCATCCCATAAAGAGGCTTTCTCTCTCTCAATCTCTCTCTCTCTCTCTCTCTCTCTGTCACACACACACACACACACACACACACACACACACACACACACACACACACACACACAAGATCCAATTCAGTCAACCAGTCTAAATATATTGAATTTAAATCTTACAATGAGATCATCCCATAAAAAGGCTCTCTCTCTCTCTCACACACACACACACACACACACACACACACACACACACACACACACACAAAGATCCAATTCAGTCAACCAGTCTAAATATATTGAATTTGAATCTTACAATGACATCATCCCATGAAAAGGCTTTCTCTCTCTCTCTCTCTCTCTTACAATGAGATCTCCCATAAAAGGCTTTCTCTCTCTCTCTCTCTCTCACACACACACACACACACACACACACACACACACACACACACACACAGGGAGAGAGAAGTAAGTTTCTAGCTCAGTCAAGCAGCCTGGGAGCTGCTGAATTTGAATCCACCAATCAGAGAGCCTGTGCACTTTTCCCCGCCAAAACAGGTGCACGCAGCACAGAGAGACACAGGATTTTTGCAGTCTATTTCTCATAATGACGACTCCTTCAAACAAATGACCATAATTTCCTAACCGTAGGGGCTAAAACAGTCATTCTTAGACCATTTTATTCAGAAGACATTTAAAATAAAAATATGAAATATTAGAGATATATGACATAGATGATTGGTGGGCTTAGAAGCCATGAAGGTCCCAATATGCAAATTTAAATGTGCCACGACTCAGATATGATTGGCTGGCTGGGAAGCCATGAAGGAACAATATGCAAATTTAAATGTGCCAGGACTCAGATATGATTGGCTGGCTGGGAAGCCATGAAGGTCCCAATATGCAAATTTGAATGTGCCAGGACTCAGATATGATTGGCTGGCTGGGAAGCCGTGCATGACTTGATATGTCAATTTGAAAATTACAGTCCTCACAGAGGATTGGCTTCCTGAGGAGCTGGCAGGAATACATAGAAATACTATGATTACCCAGAAATACTGCGTTTAGTAGAAATACTATGTTTTAGCACAAATACTATAATTAAGCAGAAATATTATATTAAGTACAAATCCTATAAAATGGCAGAAATAGTATGAATTAGCACAAATGCTGTATTTAGCACAAATCTTATAAAATAGCAGAAATAGTATGATTTAGCAGAAATGCTGTATTTAGCACAAATACTGAAAAGCAGCACAAATGCTATGACTTAGCACAATAGTAATAACTTAAATAGAAAAATTGGAAAAGCAAAATGAACAGCTGCAAAAAGTCCCACAAGCACAGAGAGACACACACAGGATCAAATTCAGTCAACCAGTCTAAATATATTGAATTTAAATCATACAATAAGATGCTCCAATAAAAACTCTCTCTCGCCCTCTCTCTCTCTCTCTCTCTGTCTCACACACACACACACACACACACACACACACACAGGGAGAGAAAATCAAGTTTCTAGCTCAGTCAAGCAGCCTGGGAGCTGCTAAATTTGAATCCACCAATCAGAGAGGCTGTGTACTTTTTCCCGCCAAAACAGGTGCAGCCGTTTTTACACACAGAGCACAGAGACAGGATTTCTGCAGTGAATTTCTCATAGTGAGGATTCCTCTCAAACAAATGGCCATAATTTCCTAACCGTAGGGGCTAGAAGAGTCATTCTTACACCGTTTTGTTCAGAAGAGATGGGGAATCTTAAAGTGTTGACAATTTATCATTACAATATGAATTATTGAAGATATTTGACTTCTAATGCACCATAACTGAGTAGAGCAAAGCAAAACTGCCTTGACTTGCCCTCAAACAACGCTTTCTAACTCTAAATCTATTTGGAGTATCAATATCATTCTTTCACCGTAAGAGACAGCAGGCTTTGGTGAACAATCATGGAAATTTTCAGGTCTCTGTGGAAATCCATTAAAAGATATGACGAGAGAAAAAAAGTGGTTCATTTCCAGAGTTTGAAATCTGAAGAAATCTGAGCGAAGGACGAATTTCCTACCCTCAAACAAGTCTAACTCATTTCAGAACGGTAATAGGTGAGAAAGAAATTCTTGAATTGTGAGCGTCAGGAGTGTCTGAAGATATACGGGGACAAGCCTCATGTTTTAACTTCGCTTCGTTAAGGAGATATGACGATTCGAATATGCCTCTCATTAGAGAAATCAAGCGATGATTTTGAACAAACTCTCCATTGACTTTCTATGGAGAGTTTTCTGACTTTGTGTTGGTCTGAGGATTTGCCAAAATTCTATAAATCTCACAACAATGATAGTAACATTTTCTGAAAGCCAGCAAAAATACCTACGTTTTGATGTATAATTTGTGTGGGTTAAGTGAAAATTGAGCGAGTACCAAGAAGTTGTTCGGACATGAAGAAAAATTGCCAAAGGTACAGTGGCTCACTTAGAACCAACTGCATAGCAACCATAACAACGCATGTATTTTGTGAAAAATCACAAAGATGAAACTCAAAACTTAAAGAGGGATAAGATGAAAACGGTAACAGATATGAAAAAGCTGAATCATTCCTGAATAGCCCAATAATTTGTGAACATTTTAAAATTTGAATGGTTGTTCTAGGCGAAAGTATGAGAACGTAGTTAAGTTTCAAAAAAGAGTAAGTTTTAGCAGAATTATGGAAGTTTCCCATTCATTTCAATGGGACAAATTAAAGGAAAAAAAACGTAATATTTTAAAAAGTATAAGAGCAAAAAAATACCAAAAGTCATTGCCGGAAAGAGCAAAAATAGCAGAATAGTTTAAAATTTGAACGGTGAAAATAGCACAAAAATTGTGGAAGTAGTTCTACGCGAAAAAACGTCACGGAAGCAACTTGAAGAATAACTAGAAAATTTGCATTTCCTGCGAAAATGCAGTGTGGATGCTTTAAAGCTGAAGCTTTCTGCTGAAACTAGCTGAAAAAGCTGAGAAGTTGCAGAAATTGTAAAAGCTTTGCAGAAGCAAAGGAACTTTGCTAAAATGTAGTAACTTAGCAGAACTGCAATATCTTAGAGGAAACATAATACTTGGCAGAAATACAATAGCATAGCAGAACTTAGCAGAAATATTGTAACTTACCAGAAACACGATAACTTCTCAAAAATACAAGAATTTAGGAGAAATAGTATAAGATAACAGAAAGAATATATTTAGCCAAACATTCTTAAACATTACAGAAAAACTATGATTTAGAAAAACAGTACAACATAGCAGAAATGCTGTGATTTACCAGAGACACTGTAATATACTATGAATATTGTAATTTTATATAAATACTATGTTTTAGCAAAAATACTCTCAGTTTAGCACAAATATTATAATATAGCAGAAACACTATTCTATAGCAGAAATGCTATATTTAGAAAGAAAAATATAATATAGTAGAAATACTATGATTTAGCTGAAATCCTACAATATAGCTTAATAACAATGATTTAGAACAGATAATATGATTGAGCAGAATAGTAATAACTTAAGTGAAAATATTGGAAAGGTAAAATGATAAGCTGAATAAAAGGAACATGGTTAAGTTCGCTCAAAACTAATTTTTGTTCACCTGTGAAAAAATAAAATAAAAATTCATTTAGAAAAAAAAATAAGAAAAGCCAACAGATACACAAAATCAAATATGGATACACAAATCACCAAATACACAGAAAATCAAATATGGATACACAAATGTACAGTGAGAGACACACACAAACAGGGTCTATGCCAGTCAACCAGTCTGAATATATTATATTTTTATCGACCAATGAGATGCTGCCCTAAAAAGGTCTTTGTGTGTGTCTTTCTTTCTCTCTCTCTCTCTCTGTCTCTCTCTCTCTCACACACACACACACACACACACACACACACACACACACACACACACACAGCAGCAGCAGCAGCAGCAGCAGCAGCAAGTGAACAGGGGCTGTTAACAGCATGTTTCTAGGTCAGTCAAACAGCTGTGAGCTTCTCAATTTGAATCCACCAATCAGAGAGGTTGTGTGCTTTTTCCCGCCAAAACTGGTGCACCAAGTGCAGGCCTTTACACATGCAGCACAGAGAGACAGGATTTTTGCAGTCTATTTCTCATAGTGAGGACTCCCCTCAAACAAACAGCCATAAATTCCTAACCAGTAGGGGCTGAAACGGTCATTCTTAGACCGTTGTGTTCAGACGACATGGGGAATCTTGAAATGTTGACCATTTGAAATACAAATATGAAATATTAGAGATATATGACATAGATGATTGGTGGGCTTAGAAGCCACGAAGGTCCCAATATGCAAATTTAAATGTGCCAGGACTCAGATATGATTGGCTGGCTGGGAAGCCATGAAGGCAACAATATATGCAAATTTGAATGTGCCAGGACCCAGATATGATTGGCTGGCTGGGAAGCCATGAAGGTCCCAATATGCAAATTTGAATGTGCCAGGACTCAGATATGATTGGCTGGCTGGGAAGCCGTGCATGACTTGATATGTCAATTTGAAAATTACAGTCCTCACAGAGGATTGGCTTCCTGAGGAGCTGGCAGGAATACATAGAAATACTATGATTACCCAGAAATACTGCGTTTAGAAGAAATACTATGTTTTAGCACAAATACTATAATTAAGCAGAAATATTATATTAAGTACAAATCCTATAAAATAGCAGAAATAGTATGATTTAGCACAAATGCTGTATTTAGCACAAATCTTATAAAATAGCAGAAATAGTATGATTTAGCAGAAATGCTGTATTTAGCACAAATACTGAAAAGCAGCACAAATGCTATGACTTAGCACAATAGTAATAACTTAAATAGAAAAATTGGAAAAGCAAAATGGACAGCTGCAAAAAAGTCCCACAAGCACAGAGAGACACACACAGGATCAAATTCAGTCAACCAGTCTAAATATATTGAATATAAATCATACAATAAGATGCTCCCATAAAAACTCTCTCTCGCCCTCTCTCTCTCTCTCTCTCTGTCTCACGCACACACACACACACACACACACACACACACACAGGGAGAGAAAATCAAGTTTCTAGGTCAGTCAAGCAGCCCGGGAGCTGCTAAATTTGAATCCACCAATCAGAGAGGCTGTGTACTTTTTCCCGCCAAAACTGGTGCACTAAGTTCAGGCCTTTACACATGCAGCACAGAGAGAGACAGGATTTTTACAGTCTATTTCTCATAGTGAGAATTCCCCTCAAACAAACAGCCATAAATTTCTAACCGTAGGGGCTAAAACAGTCATTCTTAGACCATTTTATTCAGAAGACATAGGGGAATCTTGAAATGCTGACCATTTAAAATAAAAATATGAAATATTAGAGATATATGACATAGATGATTGGTGGGCTTAGAAGCCATGAAGGTCCCAATATGCAAATTTAAATGTGCCAGGACTCAGATATGATTGGCTGGCTGGGAAGCCATGAAGGCAACAATATGCAAATTTGAATGTGCCAGGACTCAGATATGATTGGCTGGCTGGGAAGCCATGAAGGTCCCAATATGCAAATTTGAATGTGCCAGGACTCAGATATGATTGGCTGGCTGGGAAGCCGTGCATGACTTGATATGTCAATTTGAAAATTACAGTCCTCACAGAGGATTGGCTTCCTGAGGAGCTGGCAGGAATACATAGAAATACTATGATTACACAGAAATACTGCGTTTAGTAGAAATACTATGTTTTAGCACAAATACTATAATTAAGCAGAAATATTATATTAAGTACAAATCCTATAAAATAGCAGAAATAGTATGATTTAGCAGAAATGCTGTATTTAGCACAAATACTGAAAAGCAGCACAAATGCTATGACTTAGCACAATAGTAATAACTTAAATAGAAAAATTGAAAAGCAAAATGGACAGCTGCAAAAGTCCCACAAGCACAGAGAGACACACACAGGATCAAATTCAGTCAACCAGTCTAAATATATTGAATTTAAATCATACAATAAGATGCTCCCATAAAACTCTCTCTCGCCTCTCTCTCTCTCTCTCTCTCTCACACACACACACACACACACACACACACACACACACACACACACAGGGAGAGAAAATCAAGTTTCTAGCTCAGTTAAGCAGCCTGGGAGCTGCTAAATTTGAATCCACCAATCAGAGAGGCTGTGTACTTTTTCCCGCCAAAACAGGTGCAGCCGTTTTTACACACACAGAGCACAGAGACAGGATTTCTGCAGTGAATTTCTCATAGTGAGGATTCCTCTCAAACAAATGGCCATAATTTCCTAACCGTAGGGGCTAGAACAGTCATTCTTACACCGTTTTGTTCAGAAGAGATGGGGAATCTTAAAATGTTGACAATTTATCATTAAAATATGAATTATTGACGATATTTGACTTCTAATGCACCATAACTGAGTAGAGGCAAGCAAAATCTGCCTTGACTAGTCCTCAAACAACGCTTTCTAACTCTAAATCTATTTGGAGTATCGATATCATTCTTTCACCGTAAGAGACAGCAGGCTTTGGTGAACAGTCATGGAAATTTTCAGGTCTCTGTGGAAATCTATCAAAAAGATATGACGAGAGAAAAAAGTGTCTCATTTCCAGAGTTTGAAATCTGAAGAAATCTGAGCGAGGGACGAATTTCCTACCCTCAAACAAACCCAATTCATGGCCAAATGGTAATAGATGAGAAAACAATTCTTGAATTGTGAGCATCAGGAGTGTCTGAAGATATATTGGCACAAGCCTCATGTCTTAACTTCGCTTCGTTGGGGAGATATGACGATTCGAAAATGCCTCTCATTACAGAAATCAAGCGGTGATTTTAAACGAACTCTCCATTGACTTTCTATGGGGATTTTGAGACTTTGTGTTGGTCTGAGGAGATTTGCCAAAATTCTATAAATCCCACAACAATGATAGTGACATTTTCTGAAAGCCAGCAAAAATACCTACGTTTTGATGTATAATTTGTGTGGGTTGAGTGGAAATTGAGCGAGTAGCAAGAAGTTGTTCGGACATGCAGAGAAAATTGCCAAAGGTACAGTGGCTCACTTAGAACCAACTGCATAGCAACCATAACAACGCATGTATTTTGTGAAAAATCACAAAGATGAAACTCAAAACTTGAAGAGGATAAGATGAAAACGGTAACAGATATGAAAAAGCTGAATCATCCATGCATAGCCCAATAATTTGAGAACATTTTAAAGTTTGAATGGTTGTTCTACGTGAAAGTAGTAAAAAGTAGTTAAGTTTCAAAAACAAGCAAAATTTAGCAGAATTATGGAAGTTTCCCATTCATTTCAATGGGACAAATTAAAGGAAAAAAACATAATATTTTAAAAAGTATAAGAGCAGAAAATACCAAAAGTCATTGCCGGAAAGAGCAAAAATAGCAGAATAGTTTAAAATTTGAACGGTGAAAATAGCACAAAAATTGTGGAAGTAGTTCTACTGGCGAAAAAACGTCGGAAGCAACTTGAAGAATAATAATAACTAGAAAAATTTGCATTTCCTGCGAAAATGCAGTGTGGATGCTGTAATGCTGAAGCTGTCTGCTGAAACTAGCAGAAAAAGCTGAAAAGTTGCAGAAATTGTAAAAACTTTGCAGAAGCAAAGGAACTTTGCTAAAATGTAGTAACTTAGCAGAACTGCAATATCTTAGAGGAAACATAATACTTGGCAGAAATACAATAGCATAGCAGAACTTAGCAGAAATATTGTAACTTACCAGAAACACGATAACTTCCCAAAAATACAAAAATTTCGGAGAAATAGTATAAGATAACAGAAAGAATATATTTAGCCAAACATTCTTAAACATTACAGAAATACTACTCTATAGCAGAAATGATATATTTAGAAAGAAAAATATAATATAGTAGAAATACTATGATTTACCAGAAATCTTACAATATAGCTCAATAACAATGATTTAGAACAGATACTATGATTGAGCAGAGTAGTAATAACTTAAGTGAAAATATTGGAAAGGTAAAATGACAAGCTGAATAAAAAGGAACATGGTTAATTTTGCTCAAAACTAATTTTTGTTCACCTGTGAAAAAATAAAATAAAAATACATTTAGAAATACAAATAAGAACAGCCAACAGATACACACAAAATTAAATATGGATACACAAATGTACAGAGAGAGACACACACAGGGTCAATGCCAGTCAACCAGTCTGAATATATTATATTTTTATCCAACAATGAGATGCTGCCCTAAAAGGGCTTTGTGTGTGTCTCTCTCTCTCTCTCTCTCTCTCTCACACACACACACACACACACACACACAAACACTCACACACACACTCAGGCTCACACACACACACACACACACACACACATAGCATCAGCAAGTGAACAGGGGCTGTTAACAGCATGTTTCTAGGTCAGTCAAACAGCTGTGAGATTCTCAATTTGAATCCACCAATCAGAGGGGCTGTGTGCTTTTTCCCGCCAAAATGGTGCATTAGAAGTCAAATATCTTTAATAATTCATATTTTAATGATAAATTGTCAACACTTTAAGATTCCCCCATCTCTTCTGAACAAAACGGTGTAAGAATGACCGTTCTAGCCCCTACGGTTAGGAAATTATGGTCATTTGTTTGAGGGGAGTCGTCATTATGAGAAATAGACTGGAAAAATCCTGTGTCTCTCTGTGCTGCGTGCACCTGTTTTGGCGGGAAAAAGTGCACAGGCTCTCTGATTGGTGGATTCAAATTTAGCAGCTCCCAGGCTGCTTGACTGAGCTAGAAACTTACTTCTCTCGCACCAATTTGAATGTGCCAGGACTCAGATATGATTGGCTGGCTGGGAAGCCATGAAGGCAACAATATGCAAATTTAAATGTGCCAGGACTCAGATATGATTGGCTGGCTGAGAAGCCATGAAGGTCCCAATATGCAAATTTGAATGTGCCAGGACTCAGATATGATTGGCTGGCTGGGAAGCCGTCCAGGTCCTGATATGTAAATTTGAATATTAGGACTGACTCCTGGGGAGCTGGCAGAAATATATAGAAATACAATGATTACACAGAAATACTGCATTTAGTAGAAATACTATGTTTTAGCACAAATACTATAAAATGGCAGAAATACTATAATTAAGCAGAAATATTATATTAAGTACAAATCCTATAAAATAGCAGAAATAGTATGATTTAGCAGAAATGCTGTATTTAGCACAAATACTGAAAAGCAGCACAAATGCTATGACTTAGCACAATAGTAATAACTTAAATAGAAAAATTGGAAAAGCAAAATGGACAGCTGCAAAAAGTCCCACAAGCACAGAGAGACACACACAGGATCAAATTCAGTCAACCAGTCTAAATATATTGAATTTAAATCATACAATAAGATGCTCCCATAAAAACTCTCTCTCGCCCTCTCTTTCTCTCTTTCTCTGTCTCACACACACACACACACACACACACAGCAGCAGCAGCAGCAGCAGCAGCAGAAAGTGAACAGGGGCTGTTAACAGCATGTTTCTAGGTCAGTCTTGCAAGCCTGGGAGCTGCTAAATTTGAATCCACCATTCAGAGAGGCTGTGTGCTTTTTCCCGCCAAAACTGGTGCACCAAGTGCAGGCTTTTACACATGCAACACAGAGAGAGACAGGATTTTTGCAGTCTATTTCTCATAGTGAGAATTCACCTCAAACAAACAGCCATAAATTTCTAACCGTAGGGGCTAGAACAGTCACTCTTAGACCGTTGTATTCAGAAGACATAGGGGAATCTTGAAATGCTGACCATTTAAAATAAAAATATGAAATATTAGAGATATATGACATAGATGATTGGTGGGCTTAGAAGCCACGAAGGTCCCAACATGCAAATTTGAATGTGCCAGGACTCAGATATGATTGGCTGGCTGAGAAGCCATGAAGGTCCCAATATGCAAATTTGAATGTGCCAGGACTCAGATATGATTGGCTGGCTGGGAAGCCATGAAGGCAACAATATGCAAATTTGAATGTGCCAGGACTCAGATATGATTGGCTGGCTGGGAAGCCATGAATGCCCCAATATGCAAATTTAAATGTGCCAGGACTCAGATATGATTGGCTGGCTGGGAAGCCATGAATGCCCCAATATGCAAATTTAAATGTGCCAGGACTCAGATATGATTGGCTGGCTGAGAAGCCATGAAGGTCCCAATATGCAAATTTGAATGTGCCAGGACTCAGATATGATTGGCTGGCTGGGAAGCCGTCCAGGTCCTGATATGTAAATTTGAATATTAGGACTGACTCCTGGGGAGCTGGCAGAAATATATAGAAATACAATGATTACCCAGAAATACTGCATTTAGTAGAAATACTATGTTTTAGCACAAATACTATAAAATGGCAGAAATACTATAATTAAGCAGAAATATTATATTAAGTACAAATCCTATAAAATAGCAGAAATAGTATGATTTAGCACAAATGCTGTATTTAGCACAAATCTTATAAAATAGCAGAAATAGTATGATTTAGCAGAAATGCTGTATTTAGCACAAATACTGAAAAGCAGCACAAATGCTATGACTTAGCACAATAGTAATAACTTAAATAGAAAAATTGGAAAAGCAAAATGGACAGCTGCAAAAAGTCCCACAAGCACAGAGAGACACACACAGGATCAAATTCAGTCAACCAGTCTAAATATATTGAATTTAAATCATACAATAAGATGCTCCCATAAAAACTCTCTCTCGCCCTCTCTCTCTCTCTCTCTCTCTCTCTCACACACACACACACACACACACACACACACACACAGGGAGAGAAAATCAAGTTTCTAGGTCAGTCAAGCAGCCTGGGAGCTGCTAAATTTGAATCCACCAATCAGAGAGGCTGTGTACTTTTTCCCGCCAAAACTGGTGCAGCCGTTTTTACACACACAGAGCACAGAGACAGGATTTCTGCAGTGAATTTCTCATAGTGAGGATTCCTCTCAAACAAATGGCCATAATTTCCTAACCGTAGGGGCTAGAACAGTCATTCTTACACCGTTTTGTTCAGAAGAGATGGGGGAATCTTAAAGTGTTGACAATTTATCATTAAAATATGAATTATTAAAGATATTTGACTTCTAATGCACCATAACTGAGTAGAGCAAAGCAAAAACTGCCTTGACTTGCCCTCAAACAACGCTTTCTAACTCTAAATCTATTTGGAGTATCAATATCATTCTTTCACCGTAAGAGACAGCAGGCTTTGGTGAACAATCATGGAAATTTTCAGGTCTCTGTGGAAATCCATTAAAAAGTTATGACGAGAGAAAAAAGTGGTTCATTTCCAGAGTTTGAAATCTGAAGAAATCTGAGAGAAGGACGAATTTCCTACCCTCAAACAAGTCTAACTCATTTCAGAACGGTAATAGGTGAGAAAAAAATTCTTGAATTGTGAGCGTCAGGAGTGTCTGAAGATATACGGGGACAAGCCTCATGTCGTAACTTCGCTTCGTTAAGGAGATATGACGATTCGAATATGCCTCTCATTAGAGAAATCAAGCGGTGACTTTAAACGAACTCTCCATTGACTTTCTATGGGGATTTTGAGACTTTGTGTTGGTCTGAGGAGATTTGCCAAAGTTCTATAAATCCCACAACCATGATAGTGATATTTTCTGAAAGCCAGCAAAAATACCTACGTTTTGATGTATAATTTGTGGAAGTTGAGTGAAAATTGATCGAGTAGCAAGAAGTTGTTCGGACATGAAGAGAAAATTGCCAAAGGTACAGTGGCTCACTTAGAACCAACTGCATAGCAACCATAACAACGCATGTATTTTGTGAAAAAAATCACAAAATGAAACTCAAAACTTGAAGAGGATAAGATGAAAACGGTAACAGATATGAAAAAGCTGAATCATTCAGGAATAGCCCAATAATTTGTGAACATTTTAAAGTTTAAATGGAGTTTCTATGTGAAAGTATGAAAAAGTAGTTAAGTTTCAAAAACAAGCATGTTTTAGCAGAATTTTGGAAGTTTTCCATTCATTTCAATGGGACAAAAAATTGCATAAAAAGCTTAATATTTTAAAAAGTATAATAGCATAAAATACCAAAAGTCATTGCCGGAATTAGCAGAAATAGCAGAATAGTTTAAAATTTGAACGGTGAAAATCGGCTGAAAATTGTGGAAGTAGATCCACGGCGAAAAACGTACGGAAGCAACTTGAAGAATAATAAAGTATAAAGAATAAAGAGAAACAGGAACTCAATAGTGTGGATGCCTCCAGCATCCACACAATAATAAAGAACTAGAAAAATTTGCATTTCCTGCGAAAATGCAGTGTGGATGCTGTAATGCTGAAGCTGTCTGCTGAAACTAGCAGAAAAAGCTGAAAAGTTGCAGAATTTGTAAAAACTTTGCAGAAGCAAAGGAACTTTGCTAAAATGTAGTAACTTAGCAGAACTGCAATATCTTAGAGGAAACATAATACTTGGCAGAAATACAACAGCATAGCAGAACTTAGCAGAAATATTGTAACTTACCAGAAACACGATAACTTCTCAAAAATACAAGAATTTAGGAGAAATAGTATAAGATAACAGAAAGAATATATTTAGCCAAACATTCTTAAACATTACAGAAATACTATGATTTAGAAAAACAGTACAACATAGCAGAAATGCTGCGATTTACCAGAGACACTGTAATTTACTATTAATATTGAATTTTTTAAAAAAAAATACTATGTTTTAGCAAAACTACTGTAATTTGACAGAAATACTATCATTCGGCAGAAATACTATGTTTCAGCAGAAATACTCTGGTTTAGCACAAATATTATAACATAGCAGTAATACAATTATATAGCAGAAATGCTATATTTAGAAAGAAAAATATAATATAGTAGAAATACTATGATTTAGCAGAAATACTGTAATCAGCACATATACTGTAACATGACAGAAATTCCTCCACTTAGTAGTAATACTGTAACATAAAACAAATGTTATGATTTGGCACAAAAACCATAATTTGGCAAAATACTATGATTTAGCAGAAATACTATGATTGAGCAGAAGTACTAAGATGTAGTAAAAGTACTTTGATTTAACAGAAATACAATTATGGAGGAGTAATACTTTAAAATGGGAGAAATATTGATACACACACACATACACAGAGCCTAAAGGGAACAGTATTTGTGCCATGGAGTGTTAACAAGAATCTGAGGTCCATATTAGAAAAGCTGCTAAAATCATAAAAGGTTGCAGAATTGTAATAAATGATGAATACGAATTAGTGGTCTGTGATAGTGTATTAATTTGTAGGGAAAAAACACATGTTGCCCAAGGTGTAATTGAACCCACGACCTTTGGGTTGCAGACCTGTGTCATTACCAACTGCGCCACTGGGAAAGAGAGCAAGCACCTGGCAAACAGGGTGATGAGCAGTCAGAATCAGATTGCGGTGAGAGGCGAAAAACACCATTTTTTGCAGTTACAAAACGTCGTGTAACTCAAAGACTAGGTGGACTAGAAGCATAATTCTTGTACTGGGTGAATCAGCGGACTTTGGTGTACTTTGACTGTGATTTGCATTGCTCTTTGTACATCTGTCGCTGAGATATGACGAGAGAAGAAAGGGCAGACCCCAGATATGATTGACTGGCTGGGAAGCCGTGCAGGCCCTGATATGTATTTGTGTGTATCAGTCCTCACAGAGGATTAGCTGCCTGGGGACCTGGCAGAAAAATATAGAAATAGTATGATTAAGCATAAATACTACATTTTTAGAAAAACTATATTAAGCACAAATCCTATAAAAAGCAGAAATACTATATTAAGCAATATAAATATCCTCTAAAATCCTATAAAAAGCAGTAAAACTGTACTATGATTTGGTAGAAAACCCTAATTAATCAAAAATACTAAATTTGGCAGAAATAGCAGAAACACTATATTTAGCACAAATCTTATGAAATAGCAGAAAGAGTATGATTTAGCAGAAATGCTGTATTTAGCACAAATCTCATGAAATAGCAGACATAGTATGATTTTGCAGAAATGCTGTATTTAGCACAAATACTGAAAAGCAGCAGAAATGCTATGACTCAACACAGTAGTAATAACTTAAATAGAAAAATTGGAAAAGCAAAATGGACAGCTGAAAGAATCCTGAACATGCTAAGGGTCCCTCAAATGTAATTGTTAAATGAAAAAAATCAGCAAAAAAAAGTATAACAGTGACACAATGACAAATATGGACACATATGGAAACACACATGCACAGAGAGACACACACAGGATCAAATTCAGTCAACCAGTCTAAATATATTGAATTTAAATCATATAATAAGATGCTCCCATAAAAACTCTCTCTCGCCCTCCCTTTCGCTCTCTCTCTCACACACACACACACACACACACACACACACACACACACACACACACACACACACACACACACACAGAGCCTAAAGGGAACAGTATTTGTGCCATGGAGTGTTAACAAGAATCTAAGGTCCATATTACAAAAGCTGCTAAAATCATAAAAGGTTGCAGAATTGTAATAAATGATGAATATGAATTAGTGGTCTGTGATAGTGTATTAATTTGTAGGAAAAAAAAACATGTTGCCCAAGGTGTAATTGAACCCACGACCTTTGGGTTGCAGACCTGTGTCATTACAAACTGTGCCACTGGAAAAGAGAGCGAGCACCTGGAAAACAGGGTGATGAGCAGTCAGAATTAGATCGCGGTGAGAGGCGAAAAACGCTGTTTTTTGGAGTTACAAAACGTCATGTAACTCAAAAACTAGGTGGACTAGAAGCATAATTCTTGTACTGGGTGAATCAACGTACTTTCGTGTACTTTGACTGCGAATTCCATTACTCTTTGTACATCCGTCGCTGAGATATGACGAGAGAAGAAACTGCAGACCTCAGATATGATTGGCTGGCTGGGAAGCTGGCAGAAATATATAGTAATAGTGTGATTAAGCATAAATACTACATTTAGCAGAAATACTGTATTAAGCACAAATCCTATAAAAAGTAGAAATACTATATTAAGCAATATAAATATCCTATAAAAATGGTATAAAAAGCAAAAATACTGTAATATGATTTGGTAGAAAAACTATAATTAATCAGAAATACTATACTGGGCAGAAATACTATATTTAGCACAAATCTTATAAAATAGCAGAAATAGTATGATTCAGCACAATAGTAATAACTTAAACAGAAAAATTGGAAAAGCAAAATGGACAGCTGAAAAATGCTGAACATGCTAAGGGTCCTTCAAATGTACTTGTTAAATGAAAAAAAAACTCAGCAAAAAAAAGTGTAACAGTCACACAATCACAAATATGGAAACATATGGAAACACACACGCACAGAGAGACACACAGGATCAAATTCAGTCAACCAGCCTAAATATATTGAATTTAAATCATACAATAAGATGCTCCCATAAAAACTCTGTCTCGCCCTCTCTTTCTCTCTCTCTGTCACACACACACACACACAAACACACACACACACACACACACACACAGGGAGAGAAAATCAAGTTTCTAGGTCAGTCAAGCAGCCTGGGAGCTGCTAAATTTGAATCCACCAATCAGAGAGGCTGTGTACTTTTTCCCGCCAAAACAGGTGCAGCCGTTTTTACACACACAGAGCACAGAGACAGGATTTCTGCAGTGAATTTCTCATAGTGAGGATTCCCCTCAAACAAATGGCCATAATTTCCTAACCGTAGGGGCTAGAACAGTCATTCTCACACCGTTTTGTTCAGAAGAGATGGGGGAATCTTAAAGTGTTGACAATTTATCATTAAAATATGAATTATTGAAGATATTTGACTTCTAATGCACCATAACTGAGTAGAGGCAAGCGAAATCTGCCTTGACTTGCCCTCAAACAACGCTTTCTAACTCTAAATCTATTTGGAGTATCGATATCATTCTTTCACCGTAAGAGACAGCAGGCTTTGGTGAACAGTCATGGAAATTTTCAGGTCTCTGTGGAAATCTATCAAAAAGATATGACGAGAGAAAAAAGTGGTTCATTTCCAGAGTTTGAAATCTGAAGAAATCTCTTGCTGAAGGACGAATTTCCTACCCTCAAACAAGTCTAACTCATTTCAGAACGGTAATAGGTGAGAAAGAAATTCTTGAATTGTGAGCGTCAGGAGTGTCTGAAGATATACTGGGACAAGCCTTATGTCTTAACTTTGCTTCGTGAAGGAGATATGACGATTCGAATATGCCTCTCATTACAGAAATCAAGCTGTGATTTTGAACAAGCTCTCCATTGACTTTCTATGGAGAGTTTTCAGACTTTGTATTGGTCTGAGGAGATTTGCCAAAATTCTATAAATCTCACAACAATGATGGTGACATTTTCTGAAAGCCAGCAAAAATACCTACGTTTTGATGTATAATTTGTGGGGGTTGAGTGAAAATTGAGCAAGTAGCAAGAAGTTGTTCGGACATGAAGAGAAAATTGCCAAAGGTACAGTGGCTCACTTAGAACCAACTGCATAGCAACCATAACAACGCATGTATTTTGTGAAAAATCACAAAGATGAAACTCAAAACTTAAAGAGGGATAAGATGAAAACGGTAACAGATATGAAAAAGCTGAATCATTCATGAATAGCCCAATAATTTGTGAACATTTTAAAATTTGAATGGTTGTTCTAGGCGAAAGTATCAGAAAGTAGTTAAGTTTCAAAAAAGAGTAAGTTTTAGCAGAATTGCGGAAGTTTCCCATTCATTTCAATGGGACAAATTAAAGGAAAAAAGCTTAATATTTTAAAAAGTATAATAGCAAAAAATACCAAAAGTCATTGCCGGAATTAGCAGAAATAGCAGAATAGTTTAAAATTTGAATGGTGAAAATCGGCTGAAAATTGTGGAAGTAGATCCACGGCGAAAAACGTACGGAAGCAACTTGAAGAATAACTAGAAAAATTTGCATTTCCTGCGAAAATGCAGTGTGGATGCTTTAAAGCTGAAGCTTTCTGCTGAAACTTGCTGAAAAAGCTGAAAAGTTGCAGGAATTGTAAAAACTTTGCAGAAGCAAAGGAACTTTGCTAAAATGTAGTAACTTAGCAGAACTGCAATATCTTAGAGGAAACATAACACTTGGCAGAAATACAATAGCATAGCAGAACTTAGCAGAAACATTGTAACGTAACAGAAACACGATAACTTCTCAAAAATACAAGAATTTAGGAGAAATAGTATAAGATAACAGAAATAATATATTTAGCCAAACATTCTTAAACATTACAGAAATACTATGATTTAGAGAAACAGTACAACATAGCAAAAATGCTGTAATTTGACAGAAATACTACATTTGGCAGAAATACTATGTTTCAGCACAAATACACTGGTTTAGCACAAATATTTTAACATAGCACAAATACAATTATATAGCAGAAATGCTATATTTAGAAAGAAAAATATAATATAGTAGAAATACTATGATTTAGCAGAAATACTGTTATCAGCACATATACTGTAACATGACATAAATTCCTCCACTTAGTAGTAATACTATAACATAACACAAATATTATGATTTGGCACAAAAACCATAATTTGGCAAAATACTATGATTTAGCAGAAATACTATGATTGAGCAGAAGTACTAAGATGTAGTAAAAGTACTTTGATTTAAGAGAAATACAATTATGGAGGAGTAATACTTTAAAATGGGAAAAATATTGATACACACACACATACACAGAGCCTAAAGGGAACAGTATTTGTGCCATGGAGTGTTAACAAGAAACTGAGGTCCATATTAGAAAAGCTGGTAAAAACTTTTCAGAATTGTAATAAATGATGAATATGAATTAGTGGTCTGTGATAGTGTATTAATTTGTAGGGCAAAAAAGATGTTGACCAAGGTGGACTTGAACCCACGGCCTTTGGGTGGCAGACCCACGTGATTACCAGCTGCGCCACTGGGAAAGACAGTGAGCTTTTGGGAAACAGGGTGATGAGCAGTCAGAATTAGATCGCTGTGAGAGGCGAAGAATGACGTTTTTTGGAGTTACAAAACGTCATGTAACTCAAAAACTAGGTGGACTAGAAGCATAATTCTTGTACTGAGTGAATCAGCGGACTTTGGTGTACTTTGACTGCGATTTTCATTGCTCTTTATACATCCGACGCAGAGATATGACGACAGAAGAAAGGGCAGACCTCAGATATGATTGGCTGGCTGGGAAGCCGTGCAGGCCCTGATATGTAAATTTGAATGTCTCAGTCCTCAGAGGATTGGCTGCCTGGGGACCTGGCAGACCTGGGAGTCCACATCTCCGAGGATCTCACCTGGACGACCAACTGCTCCAAGCTGGTCAAGAAGGCTCACCAGCGCCTCTTCTTCTTGAGGACTCTGAGGAAGAACCACCTGTCCTCAGACATCCTGGTGAACTTCTATCGCTGCACCATCGAGAGCATCCTGAGCAACTGTATAACAGTCTGGTACGGGAACTGCTCTGCCTCGGACCGGAAGGCGTTGCAGAGGGTCGTGAAAACTGCCCAGCGCATCGCCGGAGCACCACTTCCTGCCATAAAAGACATCTACAGGAAGCGGTGTCTGAAAAGGGCTGGGAAAATCATCAGAGACCCCAGTCACCCATCACATGGACTCTTCACCCTCCTGCCCTCTGGGAGGCGCTACAGGAGCCTCCGGACTAAGACCACCAGGTACCGGAACAGCTTCTTCCCCACAGCTGTCAGACTCCTGAACTCTGCCTCCTGACATCTGACAGCCTCTGTAGAAATTATCCACACCCTCACTTATCTTAACTGCACTACTGTATAGCTCTGTGTAAATAATCATTCTGTACATACAATAATTTTTAACCTTACAACTGTTTACAACTTGCATAGTTCCCATTTCTGTATAACTGTATATCTCATATTTCTGTAAAGTTATTTATTTCATATTCTGTATAGTTTTCATATTTATATCCTGTTCATATCCTGTACATAGCTTGTACTCACTACAGCCTGTACATACCTATAGTTATAGAATATTTACAACATACTTCATACCGTGTACATTATAACATACCACAATAGACCCATTTCTGTAATATACTTGCATATCTATATTATTGCTAATATATATTGTAATATATCTATATCACTAAAGCACTTCTGGATGGATGCAAACTGCATTTCGTTGCCCTGTACCTGTGCATGTGCAATGACAATAAAGTTGAATTCTAATTCAAATTCTAATTCTAAATATATAGTAATAGTATGATTAAGCATAAATACTACATTTAGCAGAAATACTGTATTAAGCACAAATCCTATAAAAAGCAAAAATACTATATTAAGCACAAATCCTATAAAAAGCAGAAATACTATACTATGATTTGGTAGAAAAACTATAATTAATCAGAAATACTATATTTGGCAGAAATACTATATTTAGCACAAATCTTGTAAAATAGCAGAAATAGTATGATTCAGCACAATAGCAATAACTTAAACAGAAAAATTGGAAAAGCAAAATGGACAGCTGAAAAAATGCTGATCATGCTAAGGATCCTTCAAATGTACTTGTTAAATGAAAAAAAAACTCAGCAAAAAAAAGTATAACAGTCACACAATCACAAATATGGACACCTATGGAAACACACATGCACAGAGAGACACACAGGATCAAATTCAGTCAACCAGTCTAAATATATTGAATTTGAATCTTACAATGAGATTATCCCATAAAAAGGCTTTCTCTCTCTCTCTCTCTCTCTCTCTCTCACACACACACACACACACACACACACACACACACACACACACACACACACACACACAGATCCAATTCAGTCAACCAGTCTAAATATATTGAATTTGAATCTTACAATGAGGTTATCCCATAAAAGTCTCTCTCTCTCTCTCTCTCTCTCACACACACACACACACACACACACACACACACACACACACACACAGATCCAATTCAGTCAACCAGTCTAAATATATTGAATTTAAATCTTACAATGAGATCATCCCATAAAAAGGCTTTCTCTCTCTCTCTCTCTCTCTCTCTCTCTCTCTCTCTCACACACACACACACACACACACACACACACACACACACACACACGCACACAAAGATCCAATTCAGTCAACCAGTCTAAATATATTGAATTTAAATCTTACAATGAGATCATCCCATAAAAAGGCTTTCTCCCTCTCTCTCTCTCTCTCTCGCTCTCTGTCACACACACACACACTCACACACACACACACACACACACACACACACACAAGATCCAATTCAGTCAACCAGTCTAAATATATTGAATTTGAATCTTACAATGAGATCATCCCATAAAAAGGCTTTCTCTCTCTCTCTCTCTCTCTCTCTCTCTCTCTCTCTCTCTCTCTCTCCCCTCTGTCACACACACACACACACACACACACAGGGAGAGAGAAGTAAGTTTCTAGCTCAGTCAAGCAGCCTGGGAGCTGCTGAATTTGAATCCACCAATCAGAGAGCCTGTGCACTTTCCCGCCAAAACAGGTGCACGCAGCACAGAGAGACACAGGATTTTTGCAGTCTATTTCTCATAATGACGACTCCCCTCAAACAAATGACCATAATTTCCTAACCGTAGGGGCTAGAACGGTCATTCTTACACCGTTTTGTTCAGAAGAGATGGGGAATCTTAAAGTGTTGACAATTTATCATTAAAATATGAATTATTAAAGATATTTGACTTCTAATGCACCATAACTGAGTAGAACAAAGCAAAAACTGCCTTGACTTGCCCTCAAACAACGCTTTCTAACTCTAAATCTATTTGGAGTATCAATATCATTTTTTCACCGTAAGAGACAGCAGGCTTTGGTGAAAAATCTTGGAAATTTTCAGGTCTCTGTTGAAATCCATTAAAAGATATGACGAGAGAAAAAGTGGTACATTTCCAGAGTTTGAAATCTGAAGAAATCTGAGCGAATCGACGAATTTCCTACCCTCAAACAAGTCTAACTCATTTCAGAACGGTAATAGGTGATAAAAAATTCTTGAATTGTGAGCGTCAGGAGTGTCTGAAGATATACGGGACAAGCCTCATGTTTTAACTTCGCTTCGTTAAGGAGATATGACGATTCGAATATGCCTCTCATTACAGAAATCAAGCGATGATTTTGAACAAACTCTCCATTCACTTTCTATGGAAAGTTTCCAGACTTTGTGTTGGTCTGAGGAGATTTGCCAAAATTCTATAAATCTCACAACAATGATGGTGACATTTTCTGAAAGCCAGCAAAAATACCTACGTTTTGATGTATAATTTGTGGAAGTTGAGTGAAAATTGAGCAAGTAGCAAGGAGTTGTTCGGACATGAAGAGAAGACTGCAAAACCTTCAGTGGCACACTGAAAGCCAAGTGCATAGCAACCATAACAACGCATGTATTTTGTGAAAATCACAATTTTGCAACTCAAAACTTGAAGAGGGATAAAAATAAAACGGTAAAAGATTTGAAAAAGCTGATTTATTCCTGAATAGCCCAATAATTTGAGAACATTTTAAAGTTTGAATGGTTGTTCTACGTGAAAGTAGGAAAAAGTAGTTAAGTTTCAAAAACAAGCAAGTTTTAGCAGAATTGCGGAAGTTTCCCATTCATTTCAATGGGACAAATTAAAGGAAAAAAACGTAATATTTTAAAAAGTATAATAGTATAAAATACCAAAAGATATAGCCATCATTAGCAGAAATAGCAGAATAGTTTAAAATTTGAATGGTGAAAATCGGCTGAAAATTGTGGAAGTAGATCCACGCAGCTAAAAAACGTCGGAAGCAACTTGAAGAAGAAACAGGAACTCAATAGTGTGGATGCTTAAAGCATCCACACAACTAGAAAAATTTGCATTTCCTGCGAAAATGCAGTGTGGATGCTGGAACGCTGAAGCTGTCTGCTGAAACTAGCTGAAAAAGCTGAAAAGTTGCAGAAATTGTAAAAACTTTGCAGAAGCAAAGGAACTTTGCTAAAATGTAGTGACTTAGCAGAACTGCAATATCTTACAGGAAACATAATACTTGGCAGAAATACAATAGCATAGCAGAACTTAGCAGAAATATTGTAACTTACCAGAAACACGATAACTTCTCAAAAATACAAGAATTTAGGAGAAATAGTATAAGATAACAGAAAGAATATATTTAGCCAAACATTCTTAAACATTACAGAAATACTATGATTTAGAAAAACAGTACAACATTGCAGAAATGCTGCGATTTACCAGAGATACTGTAATTTACTATTAATATTGAAATTTAAAAAAAAATACTATGTTTTAGCACAAATATTGTAATTTGACAGAAATACTATCAATCGGCAGAAATACTATGTTTCAGCAGAAATACTCTGGTTTAGCACAAATAGTATAACAAAGCAGTAATACAATTATATAGCAGAAATGCTATATTTAGAAAGAAAAATGTAATATAGCAGAAATACTATGATTTAGCAGAAATACTATAATCAGCACATATACTGTAACATGACAGAAATTCCTCCACTTAGTAGTAATACTGTAACATAAAACAAATGTTATGATTTGGCACAAAAACCATAATTTGGCAAAATACTATGATTTAGCAGAAATACTATGATTGAGCAGAAGTACTAAGATGTAGTAAAAGTACTTTGATTTAACAGAAATACAATTATGGAGGAGTAATACTTTAAAATGGGAGAAATATTGATACACACACACACATACACAGAGCCTAAAGGGAACAGTATTTGTGCCATGGAGTGTTAACAAGAATCTGAGGTCCATATTAGAAAAGCTGCTAAAATCATAAAAGTTTGCAGAATTGTAATAAATGATGAATATGAATTAGTGGTCTGTGATAGTGTATTAATTTGTAGGGGGAAAAAAACATGTTGCCCAAGGTGTAATTGAACCCACGACCTTTGGGTTGCAGACCTGTGTCATTACCAACTGCGCCACTGGGAAAGAGAGCAAGCGCCTGGAAAACAGGGTGATGAGCAGTCAGAATTAGATTGCGGTGCGATGCGAAAAACGCTGTTTTTTGGAGTTACAAAACGTCGTGTAACTCAAAAACTAGGTGGACTAGAAGCATAATTCTTGTACTGGGTGAATCACCGTACTTTCGTGTACTTTGACTGTGATTTGCATTGCTCTTTGTACATCTGTCGCTGAGATATGACGAGAGAAGAAAGGGCAGACCTCAGATATGATTGGCTGGCTGGGAAGCCGTGCAGGCCCTGATATGTAAATTTTATATGTATCAGTCCTCACAGAGGATTAGCCGCCTGGGGACCTGGCAGAAATATATACAAATAGTATGATTAAGCATAAATACTACATTTAGTAGAAATACTATGTTTTAGCACAAATACTATAAAATGGCAGAAATACTATAATTAAGCAGAAATACTATATTTGGCAGAAACACTATATTTAGTACAAATCTTATGAAATAGCAGAAATAGTATGATTTAGCAGAAATGCTGTATTTGGCACAAATCTCATAAAATAGCAGAAATAGTATGATTTAGCAGAAATGCTGTATTTAGCACGAATACTGGAAAGCAGCAGAAATGCTATGACTTAGCACAACAGTAATAACTTATAGAAAAATTGGAAAAGCAAAATGGACAGCTGGAAAAATCCTGAACATGCTAAGGGTCCCTCAAATCTAATTGTTAATTGAAAATAAAATCAGCAAAAAAAATATAACAGTCACACAATCACAAATATGGGCACATATGGAAACACACATGCACAGAGAGACACACACAGGACCAAATTCAGTCAACCAGTCTAAATATATTGAATTTAAGTGATATAATAAGATGCTCCCATCAAAAGGCTCTCTCTCGCTCTCTCTCACACACACACACACACACACACACACACACACACACACACACACACACACACACACAGAGCGTAAAGGGAACAGTATTTGTGCCATGGAGTGTTAACAAGAATCTGAGGTCCATATTACAAAAGCTGCTAAAATCATAAAAGGTTGCAGAATTGTAATAAATGATGAATATGAATTAGTGGTCTGTGATAGTGTATTAATTTGTAGGAAAAAACACATGTTGCCCAAGGTGTAATTGAACCCACGACCTTTGGGTTGCAGACCTGTGTCATTACCAACTGCGCCACTGGGAAAGAGAGCGGCGCCTGGAAAACAGGGTGATGAGCAGTCAGAATCAGATTGCGGTGAGAGGCGAAAAACGCCGTTTTTTGCAGTTACAAAACGTCGTGTAACTCAAAAACTAGGTGGACTAGAAGCATAATTCTTGTACTGGGTGAATCAGCGGACTTTGGTGTACTTTGACTGTGATTTGCATTGCTCTTTGTACATCTGTCGCTGAGATATGACGAGAGAAGAAAGGGCAGACCTCAGATATGATTGGCTGGCTGGGAAGCCGTGCAGGCCCTGATATGTATTTGTATGTATGAGTCCTCACAGAGGATTAGCTGCCTGGGGACGTGGCAGAAATATATAGAAATAGTATGATTAAGCATAAATACTACATTTTTAGAAAAACTATATTAAGCACAAATCCTATAAAAAGCAGAAATACTATATTAAACAATATAAATATCCTCTAAAAATCCTATAAAAGCAGTAAAAGAGGCAAAGCGAAAACTGCCTTGACTTGCCCTCAAACAATGCTTTCTAACTCTAAATCTATTTGGAGTATCGATATCATTCTTTCACTGTAAGAGACAGCAGGCTTTGGTGAACACTCATGGAAATTTTCAGGTCTGTGTGTAAATCCATCAAAAAGATATGACGAGAGAAAAAAAAGTGCCTCATTTCCAGAGTTTGAAATCTGAAGAAATCTGAGCGAGGGATGAATTTCCTACCCTCAAACAAACCCAATTCATGGCCAAATGGTAATAGGTGAGAAAGAAATTCTTGAATTGTGAGCGTCAGGAGTGTCTGGAGATACATTGGCACAACCCTCATGTCTTAACTTTGCTGCGTTGAGATATGACGATTTGAAAATGCCTCTCATTAGAAAAATCCAGTGGTGATTTTGAACAAGCTCTCCATTGACTTTCTATGCAGTTTTCAGACTTTGTGTTGGTGTGAGGAGATTTGCCAAAATTCTATTATACAGAAACTGTAATCAGCACATATACTGTAACATTTTAGAAATTTCTCCACTTAGTAGTAATACTATAACATAACACAAATGTTATGATGAGTTGAGCGGCTGGTACTCTGGTGCAGTCAGCACAATCTGGAGCTGAACACTCTTAAAACTGTAGAGATGACAGTGGACTTCAGGAGACATCCTCAACTCTGCCCCCTCATCATATCAGACAGCCCTGTGTCGACTGTGGAGATCTTCAAGTTGCTGGGTACCACCATCTCCCAGGACCTGAAGTGGGAGACCAACATCAACTCCATCCTCAAAAAGACCCAGCAGAGGATGTACTTCCTGAGACAACTGGGGAAGTACAGTCTTCCACAGGAGCTGCTGATCCAGTTCTACACTGCAGTCATTGAGTCTGTCCTGTGCTCCTCCATCACAGTCTGGTATGGTGCAGCCACTAAACAGGACAGGTGCAGACTGCAGCGGACTGTACGGGCAGCAGAAAGGATCATCGGCGCCCCCTGCTCCATCCAGGATCTGTACCTCTCAAGAACCAGGAAACGGGCAGGAAAATCATCACAGACCCCTCACACCCTGGACACAGACTTTTTGATCTGCTGCCCTCTGGCAGACGGTACAGAAGCCTGCAGACCAGGACCACCCGACACAGGAACAGTTTCTTTCCCTCGCCATCTCCCTTCTAAACTGTTGAACTGTCACACTGCTCCCACTGCCAGACTGCAACTGCACCTTATGTACATTCTGTAGTATTCATTCCACCTCATTTCATTTCTGTATTTTATGTATATACGTTTAGATTAGTTATTTGTAGTTGGGTTACACAGCTTTGTGTATGTATGTGTATGCATGTGTAATGTATATATAGATACGTGTGTGTGTGGGTGCGTGTGTGTGTGTGTGTGTGTGTGTGTGTGTGTGAGATTTACATTGCTGTGCTCGAGAGCCACCATCTACTGGAACCAAATTCCTTGTATTTGTCTGCACATATACTTGGCCAATAAACACGATTCTGACGATTTGGCACAAAAACCATGATTTGGCAAAAATACTATAATTTAGCAGAAATACTATGATTGAGCAGAAGTACTAAGATGTAGTAAAAGTACTTTGATTTAAGAGAAATACAATTATGGAGGAGTAATACTTTAAAATGGGAGAAATATTGATACACACACACATTCACAGAGCCTAAAGGGAAGAGTATTTGTGCCATGGAGTGTTAAGAAGAATGTGAGGTCCATATTAGAAAAGCTGGTAAAAAGTTTTCATAATTGTAATAAATGATGAATATGAATTAGTGGTCTGTGATAGTGTATTAATTTGTAGGGCAAAAACATGTTGTCCAAGGTGGAGTTGAACCAACGACCTTGGGTTGCAGACCTGTGTCATTACCAGCTGCGCCAGTGGGAAAGACAGTGAGCTGTTGGGAAACAGGGTGATGAGCAATCAGAATTAGATCGCGGTGAGAGTCAAAGAGCGCCGTTTTTGGAGTTACAAAACGTCGTGTAACTCAAAAACTAGGTGGACTAGAAGCATAATTCTTGTACTGGGTGAATCAGCGGACTTTGGTGTACTTTGACTGCGATTTTCATTGCCCTTTGTACATCCGTCGCTGAGATATGACGAGAGAAGAAACTGCAGACCGCAGATATGATTGGCTGGCTGGGAAGCTGGCACAAATATATAGTAATAGTGTGATTAAGCATAAATACTACATTTAGCAGAAATACTGTATTAAGCACAAATCCTATAAAAAGCAGAAATGCTATATTAAGCACAAATCCTATAAAAAGCAGAAATACTATATTAAGCAATATAAATATCCTATAAAAATGGTATAAAAAGCAAAAATTCTGTAACATGATTTGGTAGAAAAACTATAATTAATCAGAAATACTATATTTGGCAGAAATACTATATTTAGCACAAATCTTATAAAATAGCAGAAATAGTATGATTCAGCACAATAGTAATAACTTAAACAGAAAAATTGGAAAAGCAAATTGGACAGCTGAAAATGTACTTGCTAAATGAAAAAAAAACTCAGCAAAAAAAGTGTAACAGTCACACAATCACAAATATGGAAACATATGGAAACACACATGCACAGAGAGACACACACAGGATCAAATTCAGTCAACCAGTCTAAATATATTGAATTTAAATCATACAATAAGATGTTCCCATAAAAACTCTGTCTCGCCCTCTCTTTCTCTCTCTCTGTCACACACACACACACACACACACACACACACACACACACACACACACACAGGGAGAGGAGCAACTTGCTAGGTCATTCAAGCAGCCTGGGAGCTGCTAAATTTGAATCCACCAATCAGAGAGGCTGTGTACTTTTTCCCGCCAAAACATGTGCAGCCGTTTTACACACTCAGAACAGAGAGAGGCAGGATTTTGCAGTCTATTTCTCATAGTGAGGATTCCTCTCAAACAAATGGCTATAATTTCCTAACCGTAGGGGCTAGAACGGTCATTCTTACACCGTTTTGTTCAGAAGAGATGGGGAATCTTACAGTATTAACAATTTATCATTAAAATATGAATTATTAAAGATATTTGACTTCTAATGCACCATAACTGAGTAGAGGCGAAGCAAAAACTGCCTTGACTTGCCCTCAAACAACGCTTTCTAACTCTAAATCTATTTGGAGTATCGATATCATTTTTCACCGTAAGAGACAGCAGGCTTTGGTGAACAGTCATGGAAATTTTCAGGTCTCTGTGGAAATCCAAAAAAAAAGATATGACGAGAGAAAAAAGTTGTTCATTTCAGAGTTTGAAATCTGAAGAAATCTGAGCGAAGGACGAATTTCCTACCCTCAAACAAGTCTAACTCATTTCAGAACGGTAATAGGTGAGAAAAAATTCTTGAATTGTGAGCGTCAGGAGTGTCTGAAGATATACGGGGACAAGCCTCATGTTTTAACTTCGCTTCGTTAAGGAGATATGACGATTCGAATATGCCTCTCATTACAGAAATCAAGCGATGATTTTGAACAAACTCTCCATTGACTTTCTATGGAGAGTTTTCCGACTTTGTGTTGGTCTGAGGAGATTTGCCAAAATTCTATAAATCTCACAACAATGATGGTGACATTTTCTGAAAGCCAGCAAAAATACCTACGTTTTGATGTATAATTTGTGGAAGTTGAGTGAAAATTGAGCAAGTAGCAAGAAGTTGTTCGGACATGAAGAGAAGACTGCGAAACCCTACAGTGGCACACTGGAAGCCAAGTGCATAGCAACCATAACAACGCATGTATTTTGTGAAAAATCACAAAATGAAAGTCAAAACTTAAAGAGGGATAAGATGAAAACGGTAACAGATATGAAAAAGCTGAATCATTCATGAATAGCCCAATAATTTGTGAACATTTTAAAATTTGAATGGTTGTTCTAGGCGAAAGTATGAGAATGTAGTTAAGTTTCAAAAACAAGCAAGTTTTAGCAGAATTGTGGAAGTTTCCCATTCATTTCAATGGGACAAATTAAAGGAAAAAAGCTTAATATTTTAAAAAGTATAATAGCATAAAATACCAAAAGTCATAGCCATCATTAGCAGAAATAGCAGAATAGTTTAAAATTTGAACGGTGAAAATCGGCTGAAAATTGTTAAAGTAGTTAAGTGCCAAAAAACGTACAAAAAGTGGCAACTAGAATAATAAAGTATAAAGAATAAAGAGAAACAGGAACTCAATAGTGTGGATGCTTAAAGCATCCACACAATTTGCATTTCCTGCGAAAATGCAGTGTGGATGCTGTAAAGCTGAAGCTGTCAGCTGAAACTAGCTGAAAAAGCTGAAAAGTTGCAGAAGTTGTAAAACCTTTGCAAAAAATTGTAATAACTTTGCAGAAGCATAAGAACTTAGCAAAAATGTAATTACTTAGCAGAACTGCAATAACGTAAAGAAAACATAATACTTGGCAGAAATACAATAACATAGCAGAACTTAGCAGCAGAAATTAGAATAAATATTGTAACTTAGCAGAAACAAGATAACTTTTCAGAAATACAGGATTTTAGCAAACATGGTACAAGATTACATAGATACTTTATTTAAACAAAAATACCTAAACATTGCACAAATACTGTGATTTAGGACAAATACTACAATATAGCAGAAATGCTGTAATTCAGCAAATATATTATGCTATGGCACAAATAGAAAGAATATGCTCAAATACTATGATTTTGCTCAAATAATATGATTAAGCAATAATACTAAGATTTAGCAGAAATACTGTATTTAGCACAAACACCGAAAAGTAGCAGAAATACTGTAAATTAGCATAATAGTAATAACTTGCACAATTACAAATATGGACATGGTAAATGGCCTGTATTTATATAGCGCTTTTATGGTCCCTAAGGACCCCAAAGCTCTTTACATATCCAGTCATTCACCCATTCACACACTGGTGATGGCAAGCTACGTTGTAGCCACAGCCACCCTGGGGCGCACTGACAGAGGCGAGGCTGCTGGACACTGGCGCCACCGGGCCCTCTGACCACCACCAGTAGACAACGAGTGAAGTGTCTTGCCCAAAGACACAACGACCGAGACTGTCCGAGCCGGACCTCGAACCGGTAACCTTCCGATTACAAGGCGAACTCCCAACTTTTGAGCCACGATCGCCCCCATATATGGAAACAAACATGCACAGAGACACACACAGGATCCAATTCAATCAACCAGTGTAAATATATTGATTTTAAATCACACAATAAGATACACCAATAAAAGGCTCTCTAACTCTCTCTCTGTCATACAGACACACACACACACACACACACACACACACACACACACACACACACACACACACACACAGCAGCAGCAGCAGCAGCAAGTGAACAAACAGGGCTGTACATACAGTGTTTCCTGTATGTTTCTAGGTGGGTCAAAAAGCCTGGAGCTGCTTAATTTGAATCCACCAATCAGAAAGGCTATGTACTTTTTCCCGCCAAAACAGGTGCACCTGTTTTTACACACGCACACAGAGACAGGATTTGTGCAGTCTATTTTTCATAGTGAGGACTCCTCTCAAACAAATGGCTATAATTTCCTTACCAGCTGCCCCACTGGGAAAGACAGTGAGCTCTTGGGAAACGGGGTGATGAGCAGTCAGAATTGGATCGCGGTGAGAGGCAAAGAGCGCCGTTTTTTGGAGTTACAAAACGTCGTGTAACTCAAAAACTAGGTGGACTAGAAGCATAAGTCTTGTACTGGGTGAATCAGCGGACTTTGGTGTACTTTGACTGCGATTTTCATTACTCTTTGTACATCCGTCGCTGAGATATGACGAGAGAAGAAACGGCAGACCTCAGATATGATTGGCTGGCTGGGAAGCTGGCAGAAATATATAGTAATAGTGTGATTAAGCATAAATACTACATTTAGCAGAAATACTGTATTAAGCACAAATCCTATAAAAAGCAGAAATAGTATATTAAGCACAAATCCTATAAAAAGCAGAAATACTATATTAAGCAATATAAAAATCCTATGAAAATGGTATAAAAGCAAAAATACTGTAATATGATTTGGTAGAAAAACTATAATTAATCAGAAATACTATATTTGGCAGAAATACTGTAATCAGCACATATACTGTAACATGACAGAAATTCCTCCACTTAGTAGTAATACTATAACATAACACAAATGTTATGATGAGTTGAGCGGCTGGTACTCTGGTGCAGTCAGCACAATCTGGAGCTGAACACTCTTAAAACTGTAGAGATGACAGTGGACTTCAGGAGACATCCCTCAACTCTGCCCCCCTCATCATATCAGACAGCCCTGTGTCGACTGTGGAGATCTTGAAGTTGCTGGGTACCACCATCTCCCAGGACCTGAAGTGGGAGACCAACATCAACTCCATCCTCAAAAAGACCCAGCAGAGGATGTACTTCCTGAGACAACTGGGGAAGTACAGTCTTCCACAGGAGCTGCTGATCCAGTTCTACACTGCAGTCATTGAGTCTGTCCTGTGCTCCTCCATCACAGTCTGGTATGGTGCAGCCACTAAACAGGACAGGTGCAGACTGCAGCGGACTGTACGGGCAGCAGAAAGGATCATCGGCGCCCCTGCCCTCCATCCAGGATCTGTACCTCTCAAGAACCAGGAAACGGGCAGGAAAATCATCACAGACCCCTCACACCCTGGACACAGACTTTTTGATCTGCTGCCCTCTGGCAGACGGTACAGAAGCCTGCAGACCAGGACCACCCGACACAGGAACAGTTTCTTTCCCTCGCCATCTCCCTTCTAAACAGTTGAACTGTCACACTCCTCCCACTGCCAGACTGCAACTGCACCTTATGTACATTCTGTAGTATTCATTCCACCTCATTTCATTTCTGTATTTTATGTATATACGTTTAGATTAGTTATTTATAGTTGGTTTACACAGCTTTGTGTATGTATGGGTATGCATGTGTAATGTATATATAGATACGTGTGTGTGTGGGTGCGTGTGTGTGCGTGTGTGTGTGTGTGTGTGTGTGTGTGTGTGTGTGTGTGTGTGTGTGTGTGTGTGTGTGTGTGTGTGTGAGATTTACATTGCTGTGCTCGACAGCCACCATCTACGGAACCAAATTCCTTGTATTTGTATGCACATATACTTGGCCAATAAACATGATTCTGATGACTTGGCACAAAAACCATGATTTAGCAGAAATACTATGATTGAGCAGAAGTACTAAGATGTAGTAAAAGTACTTTGATTTAAGAGAAATCCAATTATGGAGGAGTAATACTTTAAAATGGGAGAAATATTGATACACACACACATTCACAGAGCCTAAAGGGAAGAGTATTTGTTCCATGGAGTGTTAAGAAGAATGTGAGGTCCATATTAGAAAAGCTGGTAAAAAGTTTTGAGAATTGTAATAAATGATGAATATGAATTAGTGGTCTGTGATAGTGTATTAATTTGTAGGGCAAAAAACATGTTGCCCAAGGTGGAGTTGAACCCACGACCTTTAGGTTGCAGACCTGTGTTATTACCAGCTGCCCCACTGGGAAAGACAGTGAGCACTTGGGAAACAGGGTGATGAGCAGTCAGAATTAGATCGCGGTGTGAGGCAAAGAGCGCCGTTTTTTGGAGTTACAAAACGTCGTGTAACTCCAAAACTAGGTGGACTAGGAGCATAATTCTTGTACTGGGTGAATCAGCGGACTTTGACTGCGATTTTCATTACTCTTTGTACATCCGTCGCTGAGATATGACGAGAGAAGAAACTGCAGACCTCAGATATGATTGGCTGGCTGGGAAGCTGGCAGAAATATATAGTAATAGTGTGATTAAGCATAAATACTACATTTAGCAGAAATACTGTATTAAGCACAAATCCTATAAAAAGCAGAAATACTATATTAAGCACAAATCCTATAAAAGCAGAAATACTATATTAAGCAATATAAAAATCCTATAAAAATGGTATAAAAAGCAAAAATACTGTAATATGATTTGGTAGAAAACTATAATTAATCAGAAATACTATACTGGGTAGAAATACTATATTTAGCACAAATCTTATAAAATAGCAGAAATAGTATGATTCAGCACAATAGTAATAACTTAAACAGAAAAATTGGAAAAGCAAAATGGACAGCTGAAAAAATGCTGAACATGCTAAGGGTCCTTCAAATGTACATGTTAAATGAAAAAAAAAAACTCAGCAAAAAAAAGTGTAACAGTCACACAATCACAAATATGGAAACATATGGAAACACACATGCACAGAGAAACACACACAGGATCAAATTCAGTCAACCAGTCTAAATATATTGAATTTAAATCATACAATAAGATGCTCCCATAAAAACTCTGTCTCGCCCTCTCTTTCTCTCTCTCTGTCACACACACACACACACACACACACACACACACACACACACACACACACACACACACAGAGACAAGCAAGTTTCTAGGTCAGTCAAGCAGCCTGGGAGCTGCTAAATTTGAATCCACCAATCAGAGAGGCTGTGTACTTTTTCCGCCAAAACAGGTGCAGCCGTTTTACACACTCAGCACAGAGAAAGACAGGATTTCTGCAGTGTATTTCTCATAGTGAGGATTCCTCTCAAACAAATGGCCATAATTTCCTAACCGTAGGGGCTAGAAGTCATTCTTACACCGTTTTGTTCAGAAGAGATGGGGAATCTTAAAGTGTTTACAATTTATCATTAAAATATGAATTATTAAAGATATTTGACTTCTAATGCACCATAACTGAGTAGAGGCAAGCGAAAACTGCCTTGACTTGCCCCCAAACAAAGCTTTCTAACGCTAAATCTATTTGGAGTATTGATATCATTCTTTCACCGTAAGAGACAGCAGGCTTTGGTGAACAGTCATGGAAATTTTCAGGTCTCTGTGGAAATCCATCAAAAGATATGACGAGAGAAAAAAAGTGGTTCATTTCCAGAGTTTGAAATCTGAAGAAATCTGAGCGAAGGACGAATTTCCTACCCTCAAACAAGTCTAACTCATTTCAGAACGGTAATAGGTGAGAAAATAATTCTTGAATTGTGAGCGTCAGGAGTGTCTGAAGATATACGGGACAAGCCTCATGTCCTAACTTCGCTTCGTTAAGGAGATATGACGATTCGAATATGCCTCTCATTACAGAAATCAAGCGATGATTTTGAACAAACTCTCCATTGACTTTCTATGGAGAGTTTTCTGACTTTGTGTTGGTCTGAGGAGATTTGCCAAAATTCTATAAATTTCACAACAATGATGGTGACATTTTCTGAAAGCCAGCAAAAATACCTACGTTTTGATGTATAATTTGTGTGGGTTGAGTGAAAATTGAGTGAGTAGCAAGAAGTTGTTCGGACATGAAGAGAAATTGCCAAAGGTACAGTGGCTCACTTAGAACCAACTGCATAGCAACCATAACAACGCATGTATTTTGTGAAAAATCACAAAGATGAAACTCAAAACTTAAAGAGGGATAAGATGAAAACGGTAACAGATATGAAAAAGCTGAATCATTAATGAATAGCCCAATAATTTGTGAACATTTTAAAGTTTGAATGGTTGTTCTAGGCGAAAGTATGAGAATGTAGTTAAGTTTCAAAAACAAGCAAGTTTTAGCAGAATTGTGGAAGTTTCCCATTCATTTCAATGGGACAAATTAAAGGAAAAAAGCTTAATATTTTAAAAAGTATAACAGCAAAAAATACCAAAAGTCATAGCCGGAATTAGCAGAAATAGCAGAATAGTTTAAAATTTGAACGGTGAAAATCGGCTGAAAATTGTTAAAGTAGTTAAGTGCCAAAAAAGGTACAAAAAGTGGCAACTGGAATAATAATAAAGAAGAAAGAGAAACAGGAAAACAATAGTGTGGATGCCTCCAGCATCCACACAATAAAGTATAAAGAATAAAGAGAAACAGGAACTCAATAGTGTGGATGCCTAAAGCATCCACACAATAAAGAGAAACAGGAACTCAATAGTGTGGATGCTTAAAGCATCCACACAACTAGAAAAATTTGCATTTCCTGCGAAAATGCAGTGTGGATGCTTTAAAGCTGAAGCTTTCTGCTGAAACTAGCTGAAAAAGCTGAAAAGTTGCAGAAATTGTAAAAACTTTGCAGAAGCAAAGGAACTTTGCTAAAATGTAGTGACTTAGCAGAACTGCAATATCTTAGAGGAAACATAATACTTGGCAGAAATACAATAGCATAGCAGAACTTAGCAGAAATATTGTAACTTACCAGAAACACGATAACTTCTCAAAAATACAAGAATTTAGGAGAAATAGTATAAGATAACAGAAAGAATATATTTAGCCAAACATTCTTAAACATTACAGAAATACTATGATTTAGAGAAACAGTACAACATAGCAGAAATACTGTAATTTGACAGAAATACTATATTTGGCAGAAATACTATATTTAGCACAAATCTTATAAAATAGCAGAAATGCTGTATTTAGCACAAATACTGAAAAGCAGCAGAAATGCTATGACATAGCACAATAGTAATATCTTAAATAGAAAAATTGGAAAAGCAAAATGGACAGCTGAAAAAATCCTGAACATGCTAAGGGTCCCTCAAATGTAATTGTTAAATGAAAAGAAAATCAGCAAAAAAAGTATAACAGTCACACAATCACAAATATGGACACATATTGAAACACACATGCACAGAGAGACACACACAGGACCAAATTCAGTCAACCAGTCTAAATATATTGAATTAAAATCATACAATAAGATGCTCCCATAAAACTCTCTCTCGCCTCCTTTCTCTCTCTCTCACACACACACACACACACACACACACACACACACACACACACACAGCAGCAGCAGCAGCAGCAGCAGAAAGTGAACAGGGGCTGTTAACAGCATGTTTCTAGGTCAGTCAAACAGCTGTGACCTTCTCAATTTGAATCCACCAATCAGAGAGGCTGTGTGCTTTTTCCCGCCAAAACTGGTGCACCAAGTGCAGGCTTTTACACATGCAGCACAGAGAGAGACAGGATTTTTGCAGTCTATTTCTCATAGTGAGAATTCCCCTCAAACAAACACCCATAAATTTCTAACCGTAGGGGCTAAAACAGTCATTCTTAGACCATTTTATTCAGAAGACATAGGGGAATCTTGAAATACTGACCATTTAAAATAAAAATATGAAATATTAGAGATATATGACATAGATGATTGGTGGGCTTAGAAGCCACGAAGGTCCCAATATGCAAATTTAAATGTGCCAGGACTCAGATATGATTGGCTGGCTGGGAAGCCATGAAGGCAACAATATGCAAATTTAAATGTGCCAGGACTCAGATATGATTGGCTGGCTGGGAAGCCATGAAGGCAACAATATGCAAATTTGAATGTGCCAGGACTCAGATATGATTGGCTGGCTGGGAAGCCATGAATGCCCCAATATGCAAATTTGAATGTGCCAGGCCTCACATATGATTGGCTGGCTGGGAAGCCGTCCAATATTACAGTCCTTACAGAGGACTGACTCCTGGGGACCTGGCAGAAATATATAGAAATACAATGATTACCCAGAAATACTGCATTTAGTAGAAATACTATGTTTTAGCACAAATACTATAAAATGGCAGAAATACTATAATTAAGCAGAAATATTATATTAAGTACAAATCCTATAAAATAGCAGAAATAGTATGATTTAGCACAAATGCTGTATTTAGCACAAATCTTATAAAATAGCAGAAATAGTATGATTTAGCAGAAATGCTGTATTTAGCACAAATACTGAAAAGCAGCACAAATGCTATGACTTAGCACAATAGTAATAACTTAAATAGAAAAATTGGAAAAGCAAAATGGACAGCTGCAAAAGTCCCACAAGCACAGAGAGACACACACAGGATCAAATTCAGTCAACCAGTCTAAATATATTGAATTTAAATCATACAATAAGATGCTCCCATAAAACTCTCTCTCCCTCTCTCTCTCTCTCTCTCTCTCACACACACACACACACACACACACACACACACACACACACACACACACACACAGGAGAGAAAATCAAGTTTCTAGCTCAGTCAAGCAGCCTGGGAGCTGCTAAATTTGAATCCACCAATCAGAGAGGCTGTGTACTTTTTCCGCGCAAAACAGGTGCAGCCGTTTTACACACACAGAGCACAGAGACAGGATTTCTGCAGTGAATTTCTCATAGTGAGGATTCCTCTCAAACAAATGGCCATAATTTCCTAACCGTAGGGGCTAGAACAGTCATTCTTACACCGTTTTGTTCAGAAGAGATGGGGAATCTTAAAATGTTGACAATTTATCATTAAAATATGAATTATTGACGATATTTGACTTCTAATGCACCATAACTGAGTAGAGGCAAGCAAAATCTGCCTTGACTAGTCCTCAAACAACGCTTTCTAACTCTAAATCTATTTGGAGTATCGATATCATTCTTTCACCGTAAGAGACAGCAGGCTTTGGTGAACAATCATGGAAATTTTCAGGTCTCTGTGGAAATCTATCAAAAGATATGACGAGAGAAAAAAAGTGTCTCATTTCCAGAGTTTGAAATCTGAAGAAATCTGAGCGAGGGACGAATTTCCTACCCTCAAACAAACCCAATTCATGGCCAAATGGTAATAGATGAGAAAACAATTCTTGAATTGTGAGCATCAGGAGTGTCTGAAGATATATTGGCACAAGCCTCATGTCTTAACTTCGCTTCGTTGGGGAGATATGACGATTCGAAAATGCCTCTCATTACAGAAATCAAGGGGTGATTTTAAACGAACTCTCCATTGACTTTCTATGGGGATTTTGAGACTTTGTGTTGGTCTGAGGAGATTTGCCAAAATTCTATAACTCCCACAACAATGATAGTGACATTTTCTGAAAGCCAGCAAAAATACCTACGTTTTGATGTATAATTTGTGTGGGTTGAGTGAAAATTGAGCGAGTAGCAAGAAGTTGTTCGGACATGAAGAGAAAATTGCCAAAGGTACAGTGGCTCACTTAGAACCAACTGCATAGCAACCATAACAACGCATGTATTTTGTGAAAAATCACAATTTTGCAACTCAAAACTTTAAGAGGATAAGATGAAAATGGTAACAGATATGAAAAAGCTGAATCATTCATGAATAGCCCAATAATTTGTGAACATTTTAAAGTTTAAATGGAGTTTCTATGTGAAAGTATGAAAAAGTAGTTAATTTTGAAAAACGAGCAAGTTTTAGCAGAATTGCAGAAGTTTCCCATTCATTTCAATGGGACAAATTAAAGGAAAAAGCTTAATATTTTAAAAGTATAACAGCAGAAAATACCAAAAGTCATTGCGGAAAGAGCAAAAATAGCAGAATAGTTTAAAATTTGAGCGGTGAAAATAGCACAAAAATTGTGGAAGTAGTTCTCTGCTGAAAAACGTCTGGAAGCAACTTGAAGAATAATAATAAAGTAGAATAATAAAGAATAAAGAGAAACAGGAACTCAATAGTGTGGATGCTTAAAGCATCCACACAATAACTAGAAAAATTTGCATTTCCTGCGAAAATGCAGTGTGGATGCTGTAATGCTGAAGCTGTCTGCCGAAACTAGCAGAAAAAGCTGAAAAGTTGCAGAATTTGTAAAAGCTTTGTAGAAGCAAAGGAACTTTGCTAAAATGTAGTAACTTAGCAGAACTGCAATATCTTAGAGGAAACATAATACTTGGCAGAAATACAATAGCATAGCAGAACTTAGCAGAAATATTGTAACTTACCAGAAACACGATAACTTCTCAAAAATACAAGAATTTAGGAGAAATAGTATAAGATAACAGAAAGAATATATTTAGGCAAACATTCTCAAACATTACAGAAATACTATGATTTAGAAAAACAGTACAACATAGCAGAAATGCTGCGATTTACCAGAGACACTGTAATTTACTATTAATATTGAAATTTTTTTTAAAAACTACTATGTTTTAGCACAAATACTGTAATTTGACAGAAATACTATCATTCGGCAGAAATACTATGTTTCAGCAGAAATACTCTGGTTTAGCACAAATATTATAACATAGCAGTAATACAATTATATAGCAGAAATGCTATATTTAGAAAGAAAAATATAATATAGTAGAAATACTATGATTTAGCAGAAATACTGTAATCAGCACATATACTGTAACATGACAGAAATTCCTCCACTTAGTAGTAATACTGTAACATAAAACAAATGTCATGATTTGGCACAAAAACCATAATTTGGCAAAATACTATGATTGAGCAGAAGTACTAAGATGTAGTAGAAGTACTTTGATTTAACAGAAATACAATTATGGAGGAGTAATACTTTAAAATGGGAGAAATATTGATACACACACACATACACAGAGCCTAAAGGAACAGTATTTGTGCCATGGAGTGTTAACAAGGATCTGAGGTCCATATTAGAAAAGCTGCTAAAATCATAAAAGTTTGCAGAATTGTAATAAATGATGAATATGAATTAGTGGTCTGTGATAGTGTATTAATTTGTAGGGAAAAAAAACGTGTTGCCCAAGGTGTAATTGAACCCACGACTTTTGGGTTGCAGACCTGTGTCATTACCAACTGCGCCACTGGGAAAGAGAGCGGGTGCCTGGAAAACAGGGTGATGAGCAGTCAGAATTAGATTGCGGTGAGAGGCGAAAAACGCTGTTTTTTGGAGTTACAAAACGTTGTGTAACTAGAAAACTACGTGGACTAGAAGCATAATTCTTGTACTGGGTGAATCAGCGTACTTTCGTGTACTTTGACTGTGATTTGCATTGCTCTTTGTACATCTGTCGCTGAGATATGACGAGAGAAGAAAGGGCAGACCTCAGATATGATTGGCTGGCTGGGAAGCCGTGCAGGCCCTGATATGTAAATTTTATATGTATCAGTCCTCACAGAGGATTAGCTGCCTGGGGACCTGGCAGAAATATATACAAATAGTATGTTTAAGCATACATACTACATTTAGTAGAAATACTATGTTTTAGCACAAATACTATAAAATGGCAGTAATACTATAATTAAGCAGAAATACTATATTTGGCAGAAACACTATATTTAGTACAAATCTTATGAAATAGCAGAAATAGTATGATTTAGCAGAAATGCTGTATTTCGCACAAATCTCATAAAATAGCAGAAATAGTATGATTTAGCAGAAATGCTGTATTTAGCACAAATACTGAAAAGCAGCAGAAATGCTATGACTTAGCACAACACTAATAACTTATAGAAAAATTGGAAAAGCAAAATGGACAGCTGGAAAAATCCTGAACATGCTAAGGGTCCCTCAAATCTAATTGTTAATTGAAAAAAAATCAGCAAAAAAGTATAACAGTCACACAATCACAAATATGGGCACATATGGAAACACACATGCACAGAGAGACACACACAGGACCAAATTCAGTCAACCAGTCTAAATATATTGAATTTAAGTGATATAATAAGATGCTCCCATCAAAGGCTCTCTCTCGCTCTCTCTCTCTCTCACACACACACACACACACACACACACACACACACACACACACACACACACACACACACACACAGAGCCTAAAGGGAACAGTATTTGTGCCATGGAGTGTTAACAAGAATCTGAGGTCCATATTACAAAAGCTGCTAAAATCATAAAGGTTGCAGAATTGTAATAAATGATGAATATGAATTAGTGGTCTGTGATAGTGTATTAATTTGTAGGGAAAAAAACACATGTTGCCCAAGGTGTAATTGAACCCACAACCTTTGGGTTGCAGACCTGTGTCATTACCAACTGCGCCACTGGGAAAGAGAGCGGCGCCTGGAAAACAGGGTGATGAGCAGTCAGAATCAGATTGCGGTGAGAGGCGAAAAACGCCGTTTTGCAGTTACAAAACGTCGTGTAACTCAAAAACTAGGTGGACTAGAAGCATAATTCTTGTACTGGGTGAATCAGCGTACGTTCGTGTACTTTGACTGTAATTTGCATTGCTCTTTGTACATCTGTCGCTGAGAGATGACGAGAGAAGAAAGGGCAGACCCCAGATATGATTGGCTGGCTGGGAAGCCGTGCAGGCCCTGATATGTATTTGTATGTATCAGTCCTCACAGAGGATTAGCTGCCTGGGGACCTGGCAGAAATATATAGAAATAGTATGATTAAGCATAAATACTACATTTTTAGAAAAACTATATTAAGCACAAATCCTATAAAAGCAGAAATACTATATTAAGCAATATAAATATCCTCTAAAAATCCTATAAAAAGCAGTAAAACTGTACTATGATTTGGTAGAAAAACCCTAATTAATCAAAAATACTAAATTTGGCAGAAATAGCAGAAACACTATATTTAGCACAAATCTCATAAAATAGCAGACATAGTATGATTTTGCAGAAATGCTGTATTTAGCACAAATACTGAAAAGCAGCAGAAATGCTATGACTCAACACAATAGTAATAACTTAAATAGAAAAATTGGAAAAGCAAAATGGACAGCTGAAAGAATCCTGAACATGCTAAGGGTCCCTCAAATGTAATTGTTAAATGAAAAAAATCAGCAAAAAAAAGTATAACAGTGACACAATCACAAATATGGACACATATGGAAACACACATGCACAGAGACACACACAGGATCAAATTCAGTCAACCAGTCTAAATATATTGAATTTAAATCATACAATAAGATGCTCCCATAAAACTCTCTCTCGCCCTCTCTCTCTCTCTCTCTCTCTCACACACACACACACACACACACACACACACACACACACACACAGGAGAAAATCAAGTTTCTAGGTCAGTCAAGCAGCCTGGGAGCTGCTAAATTTGAATCCACCAATCAGAGAGGCTGTGTACTTTTTCCCGCCAAAACTGGTGCACTAAGTTCAGGCCTTTACACATGCAGCACAGAGAGAGACAGGATTTTTGCAGTCTATTTCTCATAGTGAGAATTCCCCTCAAACAAACAGCCATAAATTTCTAACCGTAGGGGCTAAAACAGTCATTCTTAGACCATTTTATTCAGAAGACATAGGGGAATCTTGAAATCCTGACCATTTAAAATAAAAATATGAAATATTAGAGATATATGACATAGATGATTGGTGGGCTTAGAAGCCATGAAGGTCCCAATATGCAAATTTAAATGTGCCAGGACTCAGATATGATTGGCTGGCTGGGAAGCCATGAAGGCAACAATATGCAAATTTAAATGTGCCAGGACTCAGATATGATTGGCTGGCTGGGAAACCATGAAGGTCCCAATATGCAAATTTGAATGTGCCAGGACTCAGATATGATTGGCTGGCTGGGAAGCCGTGCATGACTTGATATGTCAATTTGAAAATTACAGTCCTCACAGAGGATTGGCTTCCTGAGGAGCTGGCAGGAATACATAGAAATACTATGATTACCCAGAAATACTGCGTTTAGTAGAAATACTATGTTTTAGCACAAATACTATAATTAAGCAGAAATATTATATTAAGTACAAATCCTATAAAATAGCAGAAATAGTATGATTTAGCACAAATGCTGTATTTAGCACAAATCTTATAAAATAGCAGAAATAGTATGATTTAGCAGAAATGCTGTATTTAGCACAAATACTGAAAAGCAGCACAAATGCTATGACTTAGCACAATAGTAATAACTTAAATAGAAAAATTGGAAAAGCAAAATGGACAGCTGCAAAAAGTCCCACAAGCACAGAGAGACACACACAGGATCAAATTCAGTCAACCAGTCTAAATATATTGAATTTAAATCATACAATAAGATGCTCCCATAAAAACTCTCTCTCCCTCTCTCTCTCTCTCTCTCTCTCACACACACACACACACACACACACACACACACACACACACAGGAGAGAAAATCAAGTTTCTAGGTCAGTCAAGCAGCCTGGGAGCTGCTAAATTTGAATCCACCAATCAGAGAGGCTGTGTACTTTTTCCCGCCAAAACAGGTGCAGCCGTTTTACACACACAGAGCACAGAGACAGGATTTCTGCAGTGAATTTCTCACAGTGAGGATTCCTCTCAAACAAATGGCCATAATTTCCTAACCGTAGGGGCTAGAACAGTCATTCTTACACCGTTTTGTTCAGAAGAGATGGGGAATCTTAAAATGTTGACAATTTATCATTAAAATATGAATTATTGACGATATTTGACTTCTAATGCACCATAACTGAGTAGAGGCAAGCAAAATCTGCCTTGACTAGTCCTCAAACAACGCTTTCTAACTCTAAATCTATTTGGAGTATCGATATCATTCTTTCACCGTAAGAGACAGCAGGCTTTGGTGAACAATCATGGAAATTTTCAGGTCTCTGTGGAAATCTATCAAAAGATATGACGAGAGAAAAAAGTGTCTCATTTCCAGAGTTTGAAATCTGAAGAAATCTGAGCGAGGGACGAATTTCCTACCCTCAAACAAACCCAATTCATGGCCAAATGGTAATAGATGAGAAAACAATTCTTGAATTGTGAGCATCAGGAGTGTCTGAAGATATATTGGCACAAGCCTCATGTCTTAACTTCGCTTCGTTGGGGAGATATGACGATTCGAAAATGCCTCTCATTACAGAAATCAAGGGTGATTTTAAACGAACTCTCCATTGACTTTCTATGGGGATTTTGAGACTTTGTGTTGGTCTGAGGAGATTTGCCAAAATTCTATAACTCCCACAACAATGATAGTGACATTTTCTGAAAGCCAGCAAAAATACCTACGTTTTGATGTATAATTTGTGTGGGTTGAGTGAAAATTGAGCGAGTAGCAAGAAGTTGTTCGGACATGAAGAGAAAATTGCCAAAGGTACAGTGGCTCACTTAGAACCAACTGCATAGCAACCATAACAACGCATGTATTTTGTGAAAAATCACAATTTTGCAACTCAAAACTTTAAGAGGATAAGATGAAAATGGTAACAGATATGAAAAAGCTGAATCATTCATGAATAGCCCAATAATTTGTGAACATTTTAAAGTTTAAATGGAGTTTCTATGTGAAAGTATGAAAAAGTAGTTAAGTTTCAAAAACGAGCAAGTTTTAGCAGAATTGCAGAAGTTTCCCATTCATTTCAATGGGACAAATTAAAGGAAAAAAGCTTAATATTTTAAAAAGTATAACAGCAGAAAATACCAAAAGTCATTGCCGGAAAGAGCAAAAATAGCAGAATAGTTTAAAATTTGAACGGTGAAAATAGCACAAAAATTGTGGAAGTAGTTCTACGGCGAAAAACGTAACGGAAGCAACTTGAAGATAACTAGAAAAATTTGCATTTCCTGCGAAAATGCAGTGTGGATGCTTTAAAGCTGAAGCTTTCTGCTGAAACTAGCTGAAAAAGCTGAAAAGTTGCAGAAATTGTAAAAACTTTGCAGAAGCAAAGGAACTTTGCTAAAATGTAGTATCTTAGAGGAAACATAATACTTGGCAGAAATACAATAGCATAGCAGAACTTAGCAGAAATATTGTAACTTACCAGAAACACAATAACTTCTCAAAAATACAAGAATTTAGGAGAAATAGTATAAGATAACAGAAAGAATATATTTAGCCAAACATTCTTAAACATTACAGAAATACTATGATTTAGAAAAACAGTACAACATAGCAGAAATGCTGCGATTTACCAGAGACACTGTAATTTACTATTAATATTGAAATTTTTCTTTAAAAATACTATGTTTTAGCAGAAATACTCTGCTTTAGCACAAATATTATAACATAGCAGTAATACAATTATATAGCAGAAATGCTATATTTAGAAAGAAAAATATAATATAGTAGAAATACTATGATTTAGCAGAAATACTGTAATCAGCACATATACTGTAACATGACAGAAATTCCTCCACTTAGTAGTAATACTACAACATAAAACAAATGTTATGATTTGGCACAAAAAACCATAATTTCGCAAAATACTATGATTTAGCAGAAATACTATGATTGAGCAGAAGTACTAAGATGTAGTAAAAGTACTTTGATTTAAGAGAAATACAATTATGGAGGAGTAATACTTTAAAATGGGAGAAATATTGATACACACACACATACACAGAGCCTAAAGGGAACAGTATTTGTGCCATGGAGTGTTAACAAGAAACTGAGGTCCATATTAGAAAAGCTGGTAAAAGTTTTCAGAATTGTAATAAATGATGAATATGAATTAGTGGTCTGTGATAGTGTATTAATTTGTAGGGCAAAAAAGATGTTGACAAAGGTGGACTTAAACCCACGACTTTTGGGTTGCAGACCCGTGTCATTACCAGCTGCGCCACTGGGAAAGACAGTGAGCTCTTGGGAAACAGGGTGATGAGCAGTCAGAATTAGATCGCGGTGAGAGGCGAAGAATGCCGTTTTGGAGTTACAAAACGTCGTGTAACTCAAAAGCTAAGTGGACTAGAAGCATAATTCTTGTACTGAGTGAATCAGCGGACTTTGGTGTACTTTGACTGCGATTTTCATTGCTCTTTGTACATCCGACGCAGAGATATGACGAGAGAAGAAAGGGCAGACCTCAGATATGATTGGCTGGCTGGGAAGCCGTGCAGGCCCTGATATGTAAATTTGAATGTCTCAGTCCTCAGAGGATTGGCTGCCTGGGGACCTGGCAGAAATATATAGTAATAGTATGATTAAGCATAAATACTACATTTAGCAGAAATACTGTATTAAGCACAAATCCTATAAAAAGCAGAAATACTATACTATGATTTGGTAGAAAAACTATAATTAATCAGAAATACTATATTTGGCAGAAATACTATATTTAGCACAAATCTTGTAAAATAGCAGAAATAGTATGATTCAGCACAATAGTAATAACTTAAACAGAAAAATTGGAAAAGCAAAATGGACAGCTGAAAAAATGCTGATCATGCTAAGGATCCTTCAAATGTACTTGTTAAATGAAAAAAAAACTCAGCAAAAAAAAGTATAACAGTCACACAATCACAAATATGGACACCTATGGAAACACACATGTACAGAGAGACACACAAGATCCAATTCAGTCAACCAGTCTAAATATATTGAATTTGAATCTTAAAATGAGATCATCCCATAAAAAGGCTTTCTCTCTCTCTCTCTCTCTCACACACACACACACACACACACACACACACACACACACACACAGGGAGAGAGAAGTAAGTTTCTAGCTCAGTCAAGCAGTCTGGGAGCTGCTGAATTTGAATCCACCAATCAGAGAGCCTGTGCACTTTTTCCCGCCAAAACAGGTGCACGCAGCACAGAGAGACACAGGATTTTTGCAGTCTATTTCTCATAATGACGACTCCCCTCAAACAAATGACCATAATTTCCTAACCGTAGGGGCTAGAACGGTCATTCTTACACCGTTTTTGTTCAGAAGAGATGGGGAATCTTAAAGTGTTGACAATTTATCATTAAAATATGAATTATTAAAGATATTTGACTTCTAATGCACCATAACTGAGTAGAGCAAAGCAAAACTGCCTTGACTTGCCCTCAAACAACGCTTTCTAACTCTAAATCTATTTGGAGTATCAATATCATTCTTTCACCGTAAGAGACAGCAGGCTTTGGTGAACAGTCATGGAAATTTTCAGGTCTGTGTGGAAATCCATCAAAAAGATATGACGAGAGAAAAAAGTGCCTCATTTCCAGAGTTTGAAATCTGAAGAAATCTGAGCGAAGGACGAATTTCCTACCCTCAAACAAACCCAATTCATGGCCAAATGGTAATAGGTGAGAAAGAAATTCTTGAATTGTGAGCGTCAGGAGTGTCTGAAGATATATTGGGACAAGCCTTATGTCTTAATTTCGCTTCGTTAAGGAGATATGGCGATTCGAAAATGCCTCTCATTACAGAAATCAAGCGGTGAATTTGAACAAACTCTCCATTGACTTTCTATGGAGAGTTTCAGACTTTGTGTTGGTCTGAGGAGATTTGCCAAAATTCTATAAATCTCACAACAATGATAGTGACATTTTCTGAAAGCCAGCAAAATACCTACGTTTTGATGTATAATTTGTGGAAGTTGAGTGAAAATTGAGCAAGTAGCAAGAAGTTGTTCGGACATGAAGAGAAGACTCATGAAACCTACAGTGGCACACTGAAAGCCAAGTGCATAGCAACCATAACAACGCATGTATTTTCTGAAAAATCACAATTTTGCAACTCAAAACTTAAAGAATGATAAGATGAAAACCGTAACAGATATGAAAAAGCTGAATCATCCATGAATAGCCCAATAATTTGTGAACATTTTAAAGTTTAAATGGAGTTTCTATGTGAAAGTATGAAAAAAGTAGTTAAGTTTCAAAAACGAGCAAGTTTTAGCAGAATTGCAGAAGTTTCCCATTCATTTCAATGGGACAAATTAAAGGAAAAAGCTTAATATTTTAAAAAGTATAATAGCAGAAAATACCAAAAGTCATTGCCGGAAAGAGCAAAAATAGCAGAATAGTTTAAAATTTGAACGGTGAAAATCGGCTGAAAATTGTGGAAGTAGATCCACGAAAACGACGGAAGCAACTTGAAGAATAACTAGAAAATTTGCATTTCCTGCGAAAATGCTGTGTGGATGCCTTAACGCTGAAGTTGGCTGCTGAAACAGCTGAAAATTTGCAAAAAGTTATATGGCGGTGCAAAACTGGAAATTCTGCAGAAAACAGGTGAAGAAGCAGAATTTTTTGCTGAAAAGTGGTGAAAAGCCAAAATTCTACTGAAAGGGGTAAAGACGGAGAAATCTTTGCTGAAAAGTAGTGGAAAAAAAATGTTCCCCTGAGCAGGATTCAAACTGGCCCTTCTAGTCTAGAGGCAGCTATTCATCTCACTGAGCCAGACTCATTCTGACCAAGAATAGGTGGAGAGACTGCCAATTTTGCTGAAATGAGCAGAAGCTGCTGAGAATTGTGCTGATAAGAGGTGAAAAGGCTGAAAATTTTGCAGAAGAGTTGAATAAGCAAAATTCTGAAAATTCTGCTGAAAAGAGGTCAATCAGCATAATTTCTGCTGAAAAGAGGTGAATGAGCAAAATTCTGCTGAAAAGAGGTTTTGCTTAAAACAGCTGAAAAAGCTGGGATTTGTGCTGAAAAGTGGTGAAAAAACTGGAAAATTCTGGTGAAAAGGGGTGAAGAATCTTACATTTGTGTTGAAAAGAGTTAAAACAATATAATTATGCACTGAAAAAAATAGTTGCCATAAGCGGGATTTGAACCCGCTCCCGCTCTGAGAACTGCTGCTCATCTCACTGAGCTAAAACACAGCCCACTCCAGGGAGCAAAATCAGTGACCACATTGATAATGTGTTCCATTCATTTCAATGGTCAAAAGTCATAGCACACATTAGCAGAAATAGCAGAATTTTTTTAAAGTCTGAACATAGTATTTATACTATAACATAGTATTTCTTCTAAATCATAGTATTTGAACCAAACGATAGTATTTCTGCCAAATCACAGTATTTCTGGTAAATCACAGTGTTTGTGCCAAATCACAGTATTTGTACCAAATCATACCACTTGTGACAAATCATAGTGTTAGCTGAATCTGTGCTAAAACACAGTATTATTAGTATTTATACTAAATAATATTTTTTCTACAAATCATAGCATTTGTGCTGAACCATAGAAAATTCTGCCAAATCATAGTATTTGAGCCAAATCATACAATTTGTGCTGAAACATTGATTTATGTATGATTTATGATTTAGCAGAAACACTGGGACTTGGTAGAAATACTATGATTTACATGAAATACTTTGACTTAGAAGAAATACTATAATCTAGCAAAAGTACTACAGCATAAATTCAGAAATTCTATCATTGAGCAAAATTACTAGGATTTAGCAGAAATACTATGATTTGGCACAAATACTATGTTTTAGCACAAAAAAATATGTTTTGGCTCAAAAACTTTTATTTTGCAGTTATACTATGATTTGGAAGAAAACTATGCTTTGGAAGAAATACTATGCTTTGGAACAAATACCATGATTTGGCAGAAATACTATGAGCAGTAATAATATAACATAGCAGAAATACTATTATTTGGGTGAATGCTATTGTTTGGCACAAACACTATGATTTAGCACTGTACAGAATGGTGTACGTCAGTTTAATGCTGGGTGGTGCTGCAATAGTAGCTATCCTCGGTCAGAAGGAGAGGCTGGCATCCAGGGATTAGATTACCACAGGTGGAGTTTATTGGCAGTCAGATGGATGTTACAGGAGATATGGCATACAGTAGGAGGATGTGGAGGGGTGATATGGTGTGGTTTCTATGATTGAGAACAGGGTATACATTACAACATGAATACGGATTAAAGATTAAAGAACCTGGCAACAAATTCCTCCACTACAAACCAGTCTGATACCACTTCTTGCAGTGTTCACATTTACTAAGGCACTACCCAAAAGGCGTCACAAGAGGGCACTCCAACACAAGAGATGACCTATGTACACTGATGCACTTAGTAACAGTCAGCCTCCTACTTAGCCACTACGTAATACAGCGATATTACAGTGTACAAATTCACATAAATATGATTTGGCAGAAATACTAAACTTTGGCACAAATACTATAATTGAGTACAAGTACTCTAAGATAACAGAAATACTATGATTTAGCAGAAATACAATGTTTTGCAGAAACACTGTAATTTCACTCAAATACTATGAGATAGCAGTAATACTATGATTTGGCAGAAATGCTACGTTTTAGTACAAATACTATGACAAAGCAGAAATACTATGACTTAGAAGTAATACTATCACAAAAGGGATTCCTCAAAATACTATGAAATTGCAGTAATTCTATGATTTGGCAGAAATACGGTACTTCATACAAATACAGTGCTTTGGTACAAATACTATATTTTGGTTTGAATACTATGATTTGCAACAAATACTATGATTTGGCACGAGTAGTATGATTTAATACAAATACTACGAATTGGCAGAAATACTGTGACTTAGTAGTAATACTATAACATAACAGATATACTGTTATGCTGCAGACAGTCTATGTTTCAAACCCTAGCCCTCCTGGGCTCAAGGCGGCTACTCATCTCACTGTGCCAAACTGACTCTCACAAGGAAGGAGATGGAGAGACTGACAATTATGGTGAAATGAGCAGAAGCTGCTGAGAATTGTGCTCATAAGAGGTAAAAGGGCTGAAAATTTTGCAGAAAAGAGGTAAATCAGCAGAATTTCTGCAGAAAAGAGGAAAGAAGCAGAACATTGCGCTGAAAAGAGGTGAATGAGCAGAATTTCTGCTGAAAAGAGGCAGAACAACCTGGTTCTGCTCAAATTCACCAATCAGAGGTACTGCTTCTGTCTGCTTCATCAGGCTGTTTACTTGTATGTATTTCTGCCATGTGGTGTTGACAAGAATCTGAGGTCCATATTAGAAAAGCTGCTAAAATCATAAAACTTTGCAGAATTGTAATAAATTAGCAATATAAATTACAGGTCTGTGATAGTGTATAAATTTGTAGTGAAAAAAAACGTGGACCAAGGTGGGATTGAACCCACGACCTTTGGGCTGCAGAGCCGTGTCATTACTGATTGCGCCACCTGGAAAGGGGCGGCGGTCTGAAAGACAGATACTTGGGCAGTCAGAAAATAGATCGCGGTGAGAGGCGAAAAACGCCGTTTTTTGGAGTTACAAAACGTCGTGTAACTCAAAAACTAGGAGGGCTAGCAGCATAATTCTTGTACTGGGTGAATCAGCGGACTTTGGTGTATTTTGACTGCGATTTTCATAGCTCGTTCTACCTCCGTCGCGGAGATATGACGAGAGAAGAAACGGCTTCATTTCCTGAGTTTGAAGACTGAGAGAAGGACAGATTTCCACCCCTCAAACAAACGTAATTCATTGCTCAACGGTAAGATAATTGTAAAAACTGCTTCCACTGTGAGTGTCAGCAGTGTCTGAAGATATATTGGCACAAGCCTCATGTCCTAACTTTGCTTTGTTAAAGAGATATGGCGATTTTAAAATGCCTCCCGTTACAGAATTTCAGCTCTGAATTTCAAAACCTCCCCATAGACTTTGAATGGGGAGTATTGAGACCTTGTGTCACTCTGAGGCAAATTGCGAAAAAACGGTAAATCTCACAATAAAGATAGTGACATTGTCTGAAAGCCAGCAAAAATACCTACGTTTTGATGTATAATTTGTGGGGTTGAGTGCAAATTGAGCCAGTAGCAAGAAGTTGTTTAGACATGAAGAGAAAATTCAGAAAGGACCAGCCCTCACTCTGACTTAATTGCATAGCAACCATAGCAACGCATGTATTTTGTGAAAAATCACAATGTTGCAACTGAAAACTTAAAGAGGTATAAGATTAAAACGGCAGAAGATCTGAAAAAGCTGAATCAGACAGGAATAGCCCAATAATCTGAGAACATTTTAAAGTTTGAATGGAGTTTCTAGGTGAAAGTATGACAAAGTAGTTGAGTTTCAAAGACAAGCAAGTTTTAGCAGAATTGTGGAAGTTTCCCATTCATTTCAATGGGACAAATTAAAGGAAAAAAGTGTAATATTTTAAAAAGTATAACAGTAATAAACACCAAAAGATATAGCCGGCATTAGCAGAAAGAGCAGAACAGTTTAGAGTTTGAACGGAGAAAATCGGCTGAAAACTGTGGGAGTAGATCCACGCGAAAAAACGTCACGGAAGCGACAGGAATAATAAAGAATAAAGAGAAACAGGAACTCAATAGTGTGGAAGCCCTTGAGGGCATCCACACAATAATAATAAAGTAGAATAATAAAGAATAAAGAGAAACAGGAACTCAATAGTGTGGATGCCTAAAGCATCCACACAATAATAAAGTATAAAGAATAAAGAGAAACAGGAACTCAATAGTGTGGATGCTTAAAGCATCCACACAATAATAAAGTATAAAGAATAAAGAGAAACAGGAACTCAATAGTGTGGATGCTTAAAGCATCCACACAATAAAGAATAAAGAGAAACAGGAACTCAATAGTGTGGAAGCCCTTTAAGGGCATCCACACAATAAAGAGAAACAGGAACTCAATAGTGTGGAAGCCCTATTAGGGCATCCACACAATAATAATAAAGAATAAAGAGAAACAGGAAAACAATAGTGTGGAAGCCCTTTAGGGCATCCACACAATTTGCATTTCCTGCGAAAATGCAGTGTGGATGCTATAAAGCTGAAGCTGTCAGCTGAAACTAGCTGAAAAAGCTGAAAAGTTGCAGAAATTGTAAAACCTTTGCAAAAAATTGTAATAACTTTGCAGAAGCATAAGAACTTAGCAAAAATGTAATTACTTAGCAGAACTGCAATAACGTAAAGAAAACATAATACTTGGCAGAAATACAATAACATAGCAGAACTTAGCAGCAGAAATTAGAATAAATATTGTAACTTAGCAGAAACAAGATAACTTTTCAGAAATACAGGATTTTAGCAACCATGGTACCAGATTACATAGATACTTTATTTAAACAAAAATACCTAAACATTGCACAAATACTGTGATTTAGGACAAATACTACAACATAGCAGAAATGCTGTAATTCAGCAAATATACTATGCTATGGCACAAATAGAAAGAATATGCTCAAATACTATGATTTTGCTCAAATAATATAATTAAGCAATAACACTAAGATTTAGCAGAAATACTGTATTTAGCACAAATACCGAAAAGTAGCAGAAATACTATAATTTAGCATAATAGTAATAACTTGCACAATTACAAATATGGACATGGTAAATGGCCTGTATTTATATAGCGCTTTTATGGTCCCTAAGGACCCCAAAGTGCTTTACATATCCAGTCATTCACCCATTCACACACTGGTGATGGCAAACTACGTTGTAGCCACAGCCACCCTGGGGCGCACTGACAGAGGTGAGGCTGCTGGACACTGGCGCCACCGGCCCTCTGACCACCACCAGTAGGCACACAATAAGATACACCCATAAAAAGCTCTCTCTCTCTCTCTCTCTCTCTCACACACACACACACACACACACACACACACACACACACACACACACACACACAAGCAGCAGCAGCAGAAGCAAGTGAACAAATAGGGGCTGTACATACAGTGTTTCCTGTATGTTTCTAGGTAGGTCAAAAAGCCTGGAGCTGCTTAATTTTAATCCACCAATCAGAAAGGCTATGTACTTTTTTCCCGCCAAAACAGGTGCACCTGTTTTTACACACGCAGCACAGAGACAGGATTTGTGCAGTCTATTTTTCATAGTGAGGACTCCTCTCAAACAAATGGCTATAATTTCCTAACCGTAGGGTCTAGAACGGTCATTCTTACACTGTTTTGTTCAGAAGAGATGGGGGATTGTCAAGTGTTGTGTGTTTAAAGTAAAAATATGAATTTGTAGAGATACATGACATGGATGAGTGGTTGACTTACAACCCATGAAAGCCCCAATATGGAAATTTGAATGTCTCAGCCGTCAGATGTGATGGGCTGGTTGGGAAGTCATGCATGACTTGATATGTCAATTTGAAAATTACAGTACTCACAGAGGATTGGCTCCCTGAGGAGCTGGCAGGAATACATAGAAATACTATGATTACCCAGAAATACTGCGTTTAGTAGAAATATTATGTTTTAGCACAAATACTATAAAATGGCTGAAATAGTATGATTTAGCACAAATGCTGTATTTAGCACAAATACTGAAAAGCAGCAGAAATGCTATGACTTAGCACAATAGTAATAACTGAAATAGAAAAATTGGAAAAGCAAAATGAACAGCTGAAAAATGCTGAACATTCTAAGGCTCCCTCAAATGTAATTGTTGAATGAAAAAAATCAGCAAAAAAAAGTATAACAGTCACACAATCAAAAATATGGACACATATGGAAACACACATGCACAGAGAGACACAGGATCAAATTCAGTCAACCAGTCTAAATATATTGAATTTAAAATCATACAATAAGATGCTCCCATAAAAACGCTCTCTCGCCCTCTCTTTCTCTCTCTCTCTGTCACACACACACACACACACACACACACACACTCACACACACACACACACACACACACACACACACACACACTAGCAGCAGCAGCAGCCAAATAGCCTGGGAGCTGCTGAATTTGAATCCACCAATCAGAGAGGCTGTATACTTTTTCCCGCCAAAACAGGTGCAGCTGTTTTTACACACATGCAGCACAGAGACAGGATTTGTGCTGTCTATTTTTCATAGTGAGGATTCCCCTCAAACAAATGGTTATAATTTCCTAACCGTAGGGGCTAGAACAGTCATTCTTACACCGCTTTGTTCAGAAGAGATGGGGGATCTTAAAGTATTGACAATTTATCATTACAATATGAAGTATTGAAGATATTTGACTTCTAATGTACCATAACTGAGTAGAGGCAAAGCGAAAAACTGCCTTGACATGCCCTCAAACAATGCTTTCTAACTCTAAATCTATTTGGAGTATCGATATCATTCTTTCACCGTAAGAGACAGCAGGCTTTGGTGAACAATCATGGAAATTTTCAGGTCTGTGTGGAAATCCATCAAAAAGATATGACGAGAGAAAAAGTGCCTCATTTCCAGAGTTTGAAATCTGAAGAAATCTGAGCGAGGGATGAATTTCCTACCCTCAAACAAACCCAATTCATGGCCAAATGGTAATAGGTGAGAAAGAAATTCTTGAATTGTGAGCGTCAGGAGTGTCTGAAGATATACTGGGACAAGCCTCATGTCTTAACTTTGCTGCGTTGAGATATGACGATTTGAAAATGCCTCTCATTAGAGAAATCCAGTGGTGATTTTGAACAAGCTCTCCATTGACTTTCTATGCAGTTTTCAGACTTTGTGTTGGTGTGAGGAGATTTGCCAAAATTCTATTATATAGAAATACTGTAATCAGCACATATACTGTAACATTTTAGAAATTCCTCCACTTAGTAGTAATACTATAACATAACACAAATGTTATGATGAGTTGAGCGGCTGGTACTCTGGTGCAGTCAGCACAATCTGGAGCTGAACACTCTTAAAACTGTAGAGATGACAGTGGACTTCAGGAGACATCCTCAACTCTGCCCCCTCATCATATCAGACAGCCCTGTGTCGACTGTGGAGATCTTCAAGTTGCTGGGTACCACCATCTCCCAGGACCTGAAGTGGGAGACCAACATCAACTCCATCCTCAAAAGACCCAGCAGAGGATGTACTTCCTGAGACAACTGGGGAAGTACAGTCTTCCACAGGAGCTGCTGATCCAGTTCTACACTGCAGTCATTGAGTCTGTCCTGTGCTCCTCCATCACAGTCTGGTATGGTGCAGCCACTAAACAGGACAGGTGCAGACTGCAGCGGACTGTACGGGCAGCAGAAAGGATCATCGGCGCCCCCTGCCCTCCATCCAGGATCTGTACCTCTCAAGAACCAGGAAACGGGCAGGAAAAATCATCACAGACCCCTCACACCCTGGACACAGACGTTTTGATCTGCTGCCCTCTGGCAGACGGTACAGAAGCCTGCAGACCAGGACCACCCGACACAGGAACAGTTTCTTTCCCTCGCCATCTCCCTTCTAAACAGTTGAACTGTCACACTGCTCCCACTGCCAGACTGCAACTGCACCTTATGTACATTCTGTAGTATTCATTCCACCTCATTTCATTTCTGTATTTTATGTATATACGTTTAGATTAGTTATTTATAGTTGGTTTACACAGCTTTGTATGTATGTGTATGCATGTGTAATGTATATATAGATACGTGTGTGTGTGTGTGTGTGTGTGTGTGTGTGTGTGTGTGTGTGTGTGTGTGAGAGATTTACATTGCTGTGCTCGAGAGCCACCATCTACCGGAACCAAATTCCTTGTATTTGTATGCACATATACTTGGCCAATAAACATGATTCTGATGATTTGGCACAAAACCATGATTTGGCAAAATACTATGATTTAGCAGAAATACTATGATTGAGAAGAAGTACTAAGATGTAGTAAAAGTACTTTGATTTAAGAGAAATCCAATTATGGAGGAGTAATACTTTAAAATGGGAGAAATATTGATACACACACACATTCACAGAGCCTAAAGGGAAGAGTATTTGTGCCATGGAGTGTTAAGAAGAATGTGAGGTCCATATTAGAAAAGCTGGTAAAAGTTTTCAGAATTGTAATAAATGATGAATATGAATTAGTGGTCTGTGATAGTGTATTAATTTGTAGGGCAAAAAACATGTTGTTCAAGGTGGAGTTGAACCCACGACCTTTGGGTAGCAGCCCTGTGTCATTACCAGCTGCGCCACTGGGAAAGACAGTGGGTTCTTGGGAAACAGGGTGATGAGCAGTCAGAATTAGATCGTGGTGAGAGGCAAAGAGCGCCGTTTTTTGGAGTTACAAAACGTCATGTAACTCAAAAACTAGGTGGACTAGAAGCATAATTCTTATACTGGGTGAATCAGCGGACTTTGGTGTACTTTGACTGCGATTTTCATTGCTCTTTGTACATCCGTCGCTGAGATATGACGAGAGAAGAAACGGCAGACCTCAGATATGATTGGCTGGCTGGGAAGCTGGCAGAAATATATAGTAATAGTGTGATTAAGCATAAATACTACATTTAGCAGAAATACTGTATTAAGCACAAATCCTATAAAAAGCAGAAATACTATATTAAGCACAAATGCTATAAAAAGCAGAAATACTATATTAAGCAATATAAATATCCTATAAAATGGTATAAAAAGCAAAAATACTGTAATATGATTTGGTAGAAAACTATAATTAATCAGAAATACTATATTGGGCAGAAATACTATATTTAGCACAAATCTTATAAAATAGCAGAAATAGTATGATTCAGCACAATAGTAATAACTTAAACAGAAAAATTGGAAAAGCAAAATGGACAGCTGAAAAAATGCTGAACATGCTAAGGGTCCTTCAAATGTACTTGTTAAATGAAAAAAAACTCAGCAGAAAAAGTGTAACAGTCACACAATCACAAATATGGAAACATATGGAAACACACATGCACAGAGAGACACACACAGGATCAAATTCAGTCAACCAGTCTAAATATATTGAATTTAAATCATACAATAAGATGCTCCCATAAAAACTCTCTCTCCTCTCTTTCTCTCTCTCTCTCACACACACACACACACACACACACACACACACACACACACACACACACACACAGGAGAAAATCAAGTTTCTAGGTCATTCAAGCAGCCTGGGAGCTGCTAAATTTGAATCCACCAATCAGAGAGGCTGTGTACTTTTTCCCGCCAAAACAGGTGCAGCCGTTTTTACACACACTCAGAACAGAGAGAGGCAGGATTTTTGCAGTCTATTTCTCATAGTGAGGATTCCTCTCAAACAAATGGCCATAATTTCCTAACCGTAGGGGCTAGAACGGTCATTCTTACACCGTTTTGTTCAGAAGAGATGGGGAATCTTACAGTGTTGACAATTTATCATTAAAATATGAATTATTGAAGATATTTGACTTGTAATGCACCATAACTGAGTAGAGGCGCAGCAAAAACTGCCTTGACTTCCCCTCAAACAACGCTTTCTAACTCTAAATCTATTTGGAGTATCGATATCATTCTTTCACCGTAAGAGACAGCAGGCTTTGGTGAACAGTCATGGAAATTTTCAGGTCTCTGTTGAAATCCATTCAAAAGATATGACGAGAGAAAAAAAGTGGTTCATTTCCAGAGTTTGAAATCTGAAGAAATCTGAGCAAACGACGAATTTCCTACCCTCAAACAAGTCTAACTCATTTCAGAACGGTAATAGGTGAGAAAGAAATTCTTGAATTGTGAGCGTCAGGAGTGTCTGAAGATATACTGGGACAAGCCTTATGTCTTAACTTTGCTTCGTTAAGGAGATATGACGATTCGAATATGCCTCTCATTACAGAAATCAAGCGGTGATTTTGAACAAGCTCTCCATTGACTTTCTATGGAGAGTTTTGAGACTTTGTGTTGGTCTGAGGAGATTTGCCAAAATTCTATAAATCTCACAACCATGATAGTGACATTTTCGGAAAGCCAGCAAAAATACCTACGTTTTGATGTATAATTTGTGGAAGTTAAGTGAAAATTGAGCAAGTAGCAAGAAGTTGTTCGGACATGAAGAGAAGACTGCAAAACCTTCAGTGGCACACTGGAAGCCAAGTGCATAGCAACCATAACAACGCATGTATTTTGTGAAAATCACAATTTTGCAACTCAAAACTTTAAGAGGCATAAAAGTAAAATGGTAAAAGATTTGAAAAAGCTGATTTATTCCTGAATAGCCCAATAATTTGTGAACATTTTAAAATTTGAATGGTTGTTCTACGTGAAAGTAGGAAAAAGTAGTTAAGTTTCAAAAACAAGCAAATTTTAGCAGAATTGCAGAAGTTTCCCATTCATTTCAATGGGACAAATTAAGCTTAATATTTTAAAAAGTATAATAGTATAAAATACCAAAAGACATAGCCATCATTAGCAGAAATAGCAGAATAGTTTAAAATTTGAATGGTGAAAATCGGCTGAAAATTGTGGAAGTAGATCCACGGCGAAAAATGTACGGAAGTCCCAAGAGGAACTCAATAGTGTGGATGCTTAAAGCATCCACACAATAATAAAGTAGAACTAGAAAAATTTGCATTTCCTGCGAAAATGCAGTGTGGATGCTGTAATGCTGAAGCTGTCTGCTGAAACTAGCAGAAAAAGCTGAAAGGTTACAGAATTTGTAAAAACTTTGCAGAAGCAAAGGAACTTTGCTAAAATGTAGTAACTTAGCAGAACTGTAATATCTTAGAGGAAACATAATACTTGGCAGAAATACAATAGCATAGCAGAACTTAGCAGAAATATTGTAACTTACCAGAAACACGATAACTTCTCAAAAATACAAGAATTTAGGAGAAATAGTATAAGATAACAGAAAGAATATATTTAGCCAAACATTCTCAAACATTACAGAAATACTATGATTTAGAAAAACAGTACAACATAGCAGAAATGCTGCGATTTATCAGAGACACTGTAATATACTATTAATATTGAAATTTAAAAAAAGTACTATGTTTTAGCACAAATACTGTAATTTGACAGAAATACTATCATTTGGTAGAAATACTATGTTTCAGCAGAAATACTCTGGTTTAGCACAAATATTATAACATAGCAGAAATACAATTATATAGCAGAAATGCTATATTTAGAAAGAAAAATATAATATAGTAGAAATACTATGATTTAGCAGAAATACTGTAGTCAGCACATATACTGTAACATGACAGAAATTCCTCCACTTAGTAGTAATACTATAACATAAAACAAATGTTATGATTTGGCACAAAACCATAATTTGGCAAAATACTATGATTTAGCAGAAATACTATGATTGAGCAGAAGTACTAAGATGTAGTAAAAGTACTTTGATTTAAGAGAAATACAATTATGGAGGAGTAATACTTTAAAATGGGAGAAATATTGATACACACACACACACAGAGCCTAAAGGGAACAGTATTTGTGCCATGGAGTGTTAACAAGAATCTGAGGTCCATATTAGAAAAGCTGCTAAAGTCATAAAAGTTTGCAGAATTGTAATAAATGATGAATATGAATTAGTGGTCTGTGATAGTGTATTAATTTGTAGGAAAAAAAACATGTTGCCCAAGGTGTAATTGAACCCATGACCTTTGGGTTGCAGACCTGTGTCATTACCAACTACTCCACTGGGAAAGAGAGCGAGCGCCTGGAAAACAGGGTGATGACCACTCAGAATTAGATTTCAGTGAGAGGCGAAAACGCCGTTTTTGGAGTTACAAAACGTCATGTAACTCAAAAACTAGGTGGACTAGAAGCATAATTCTTGTACTGGGTGAATCAGCGGACTTTGGTGTACTTTGACTGTGATTTGCATTGCTCTTTGTACATCTGTCGCTGAGATATGATGAGAGAAGAAAGGGCAGACCTCAGATATGATTGGCTGGCTGGGAAGCCGTGCAGGACCTGATATGTAAATTTGTATGTATCAGTCCTCACAGAGGATTAGCTGCCTGGGGACCTGGCAGAAATATATAGAAATAGTATGATTAAGCATAAATACTACATTTAGTAGAAATACTATGTTTTAGCACAAATACTATAAAATGGCAGAAATACTATAATTAAGCAGAAATACTGTATTTGGCAGAAATACTATTTTTTTTTAGCAAAAATACTATATTTAGCACAAATCTTATCAAATAGCAGAAATAATATGATTTAGCAGAAATGCTGTATTTGGCACAAATCTCATAAAATAGCAGAAATAGTATGATTTAGCAGAAATGCTGTATTTAGCACAAATACTGAAAAGCAGCAGACATGCTATGACTTAGCACAATAGTAATAACTTAAATAGAAAAATCGGAAAAGCAAAATGGACAGCTGAAAAAATCCTGAACATGCTAAGGGTCCCTCAAATCTAATTGTTAATTGAAAAAAAAAATCAGCAAAAAGTAGTATAACAGTCACACAATCACAAATATGGGCACATATGGAAACACACATGCACAGAGAGACACACACAGGACCAAATTCAGTCAACCAGTCTAAATATATTGAATTTAAGTGATGTAATAAGATGCTCCCATCAAAAGGCTCTCTCTCTCTCTCTCTCTCTCTCTCACACACACACACACACACACACACACACACACACACACACACACACACACACACACACACACACACACAGCCTAAAGGGAACAGTATTTGTGCCATGGAGTGTTAACAAGAATCTGAGGTCCATATTAGAAAAGCTGCTAAAATCATAAAAGTTTGCAGAATTGTAATAAATGATGAATATGAATTAGTGGTCTGTGATAGTGTATTAATTTGTAGGGAAAAAAAACATGTTGCCCAAGGTGTAATTGAACCGATGATCTTTGGGTTACAGACCTGTGTCATTACCAACTGCGCCACTGGGAAAGAGAGCGAGCGCCTGGAAAACAGGGTGATGAGCAATCAGAATTAGATTGCGGTGAGAGGCGAAAACGCTGTTTTTGCAGTTACAAAACGTCGTGTAACTCAAAAACTAGGTGGACTAGAAGCATAATTTTGTACTGGGTGAATCAGCGTACTTTCGTGTACTTTGACTGTGATTTGCATTGCTCTTTGTACATCTGTCGCTGAGATATGACGAGAGAAGAAAGGGCAGACCCCAGATATGATTGGCTGGCTGGGAAGCCGTGCAGGCCCTGATATGTATTTGTATGTATCAGTCCTCACAGAGGATTAGCTGCCTGGGGACCTGGCAGAAATATATAGAAATAGTATGATTAAGCATAAATACTACATTTTTAGAAAAACTATATTAAGCACAAATCCTATAAAAAGCAGAAATACTATATTAAGCAATATAAATATCCTCTAAAAATCCTATAAAAAGCAGTAAAACTGTACTATGATTTGGTAGAAAAACCCTAATTAATCAAAAATACTAAATTTGGCAGAAATAGCAGAAACACTATATTTAGCACAAATCTTATGAAATAGCAGAAAGAGTATAATTTAGCAGAAATGCTGTATTTAGCACAAATCTCATAAAATAGCAGACATAGTATGATTTTGCAGAAATGCTGTATTTAGCACAAATACTGAAAAGCAGCAGAAATGCTATGACTCAACACAATAGTAATAACTTAAATAGAAAAATTGAAAAGCAAAATGGACAGCTGAAAGAATCCTGAACATGCTAAGGGTCCCTCAAATGTAATTGTTAAATGAAAAAATCAGCAAAAAAAAGTATAACAGTGACACAATCACAAATATGGACACATATGGAAACACACATGCACAGAGACACACACACAGGATCAAATTCAGTCAACCAGTCTAAATATATTGAATTGAAATCATACAATAAGATGCTCCCATAAAAACTCTCTCTCTCGCCTCCTTTCTCTCTCTCTCTCACACACACACACACACACACACACACACACACACACACACACACACACACACACACACACACAGGAGAGACAAGCAAGTTTCTAGGTCAGTCAAGCAGCCTGGGAGCTGCTAAATTTGAATCCACCAATCAGAGAGGCTGCGTACTTTTTCCCGCCAAAACAGGTGCAGCCGTTTTACACACTCAGCACAGAGAGAGACAGGATTTCTGCAGTGTATTTCTCATAGTGAGGATTCCTCTCAAACAAATGGCCATAATTTCCTAACCGTAGGGGCTAGAACGGTCATTCTTACACCGTTTTGTTCAGAAGAGATGGGGAATCTTCAAGTGTTGACACTTTATCATTAAAATATGAATTATTGAAGATATTTGACTTCTAATGCACCATAACTGAGTAGAGGCGAAGCGAAAACTGCCTTGACTTGCCCTCAAACAATGCTTTCTAACTCTAAATCTATTTGAGTATCGATATAATTCTTTCACCGTAAGAGACAGCAGGCTTTGGTGAACAGTCATGGAAATTTTCAGGTCTCTGTGGAAATCCAAAAAAAGATATGACAAGAGAAAAAAGTTGTTCATTTCAGAGTTTGAAATCTGAAGAAATCTGAGCGAGGGACTAATTTCCTACCCTCAAACAAGTCTAACTCATTTCAGAACGGTAATAGGTGAGAATAAAATTTTGAATTGTGAGCATCAGGAGTGTCTGAAGATATACGGGGACAAGCCTCATGTTTTAACTTCGCTTCGTTAAGGAGATATGACGATTCGAATATGCCTCTCATTACAGAAATCAAGCGATGATTTTGAACAAACTCTCCATTGACTTTCTATGGAGAGTTTTCAGACTTTGTGTTGGTCTGAGGAGATTTGCCAAAATTCTATAAATCTCACAACAATGATGGTGACATTTTCGGAAAGCCAGCAAAAATACCTACGTTTTGATGTATAATTTGTGGAAGTTGAGTGCAAATTGAGCAAGTAGCAAGAAGTTGTTCGGACATGAAGAGAAGATCTGCGAAACCTACAGTGGCTCACTTAGAACCAACTGCATAGCAACCATAACAACGCATGTATTTTGTGAAAATCACAAAGATGAAACTCAAAACTTGAAGAGGGATAAGATGAAAACGGTAACAGATATGAAAAAGCTGAATCATTAATGAATAGCCCAATAATTTGTGAACATTTTAAAGTTTAAATGGTTGTTCTACGTGAAAGTAGGAAAAAGTAGTTAAGTTTCAAAAACAAGCAAGTTTTAGCAGAATTATGGAAGTTTCCCATTCATTTCAATGGGACAAATTAAAGGAAAAAAGCTTAATATTTTAAAAGTATAATAGCAAAAATACCAAAAGTCATAGCCGGAATTAGCAAAAATAGCAGAATAGTTTAAAATTTGAACGGTGAAAATCGGCTGAAAATTGTGAAAGTAGATCCACGGCGTAAAAACGTGCGGAAGCAACTTGAAGAATAATAAAGAATAAAGAGAAACAGGAACTCAATAGTGTGGATGCTTAAAGCATCCACACAATAATAAAGAATAAAGAGAAACAGGAACTCAATAGTGTGGATGCTTAAAGCATCCACACAATAATAAAGAACTAGAAAAATTTGCATTTCCTGCGAAAATGCAGTGTGGATGCTGTAACGCTGAAGCTGTCTGCTAAAATTAGCTGAAAAAGCTGAAAAATAGCAAAAATTGTAATAACTTTGCAGAAGCATAAGAACTTAGCAAAATGTAAATACTTAGCAGAACTACAATAATGTAAAGAAAACATAATACTTGGCAGAAATAAAATAACCTAGCAGAACTTAGCAGAAATATTGTAACTTAGCAGAAACATGATAACTTCTCAGAAATAGAGGAATGTAGCAAACATGGTACAAGATTACAGAGATACTTTATTTAACCAAAATACCTAAACATTGCAGAAATTCTGTGATTTAGGACAAATACTACAACATAGCAGAAATGCTGTGATTCAGCAAATATACTATACTATGGCACAAAAAGAATGAATTTGCTCAAATACTATGATTTTGCTCAAATACTATGATTTAGCAATAATACTAAGATTTGGCAGAAATACTATGCTTTGGCACAAATACTATAATTAATTACAAGTACAATAACATAGCAGAACTATCAAGATTTGGCAGAAATACTATGTTTTAGTAGTAATACTATGATTTGGTAGAAATACTATAATTACGCAGAAATATTATATTTACCTCAAATTCTATAAAATAGTAGAAATAGTATGATTTAGCACAAATACTGTATTTAGCACAAATACCGAAAAGTAGCAGAAGAACTATAATTTAGCAGAATAGTAATAACTTACACAATTACAAATATGGACGCATATTGAAACACAAATGCACAGAGGGGCACCAACACACAGGATCTAATCCAGTTAACCAGTCTAACTATATTCAAGCTAAATCCTACAATAAGTTGCTGCCAAAAAAGGGTTGGGTTCTCTCTCTCTCACTAAACACACACACACACACACACACACACACACACACACACACACACACACACACACACACACACACACACACAAGATCCAATTCAGTCAACCAGTCTAAATATATTGAATTTAAATCTTACAATGAGATCATCCCATAAAGAGGCTTTCTCTCTCTCTCTCTCTCTCTCTCTCTCACACACACACACACACACACACACACACACATACACACACACAAGATCCAATTCAGTCAACCAGTCTAAATATATTGAATTTAAATCTTACAATGAGATCATCCCATAAAAAGGCTTTCTCTCTCTCTCTCTCTCTCTCTCTCTCTCTGTCACACACACACACACACACACACACACACACACACACACACACACACACACACACACACAGAGAGAGAAGTAAGTTTCTAGCTCAGTCAAGCAGCCTGGGAGCTGCTGAATTTGAATCCACCAATCAGAGAGCTTGTGCACTTTTTCCCGCCAAAACAGGTGCACGCAGCACAGAGAGACACAGGACTTTTGCAGTCTATTTCTCATAATGACGACTCCCCTCAAACAAATGACCATAATTTCCTAACCGTAGGGGCTAAAACAGTCATTCTTAGACCATTTTATTCAGAAGACATAGGAGAATCTTGAAATGCTGACCATTTAAAATAAAAATATGAAATATTAGAGATATATGACATAGATGATTGGTGGGCTTAGAAGCCACAAAGGTCCCAATATGCAAATTTAAATGTGCCAGGACTCAGATATGATTGGCTGGCTGGGAAGCCATGAAGGCAACAATATGCAAATTTAAATGTGCCAGGACTCAGATATGATTGGCTGGCTGGGAAGCCGTCCAGGTCCTGATAGGTAAATTTGAATATTACAGTCCTTACAGAGGACTGACTCCCTGGGGACCTGGCAGAAATATATAGAAATACAATGATTACCCAGAAATACTGCATTTAGTAGAAATACTATGTTTTAGCACAAATCCTATAAAATAGCAGAAATAGTATGATTTAGCACAAATGCTGTATTTAGCACAAATCTTATAAAATAGCAGAAATAGTATGATTTAGCAGAAATGCTGTATTTAGCACAAATACTGAAAAGCAGCACAAATGCTATGACTGAGCACAATAGTAATAACTTAAATAGAAAAATTGGAAAAGCAAAATGGACAGCTGCAAAAGTCCCACAAGCACAGAGAGACACACACAGGATCAAATTCAGTCAACCAGTCTAAATATATTGAATTTAAATCATACAATAAGATGCTCCCATAAAACTCTCTCTCTCTCTCTCTCTCTCTCTCTCTCTCTCTCTCACACACACACACACACACACACACACACACACACACACACAGGAGAGAAAATCAAGTTTCTAGGTCAGTCAAGCAGCCTGGGAGCTGCTAAATTTGAATCCACCAATCAGAGAGGCTGTGTACTTTTTCCCGCCAAAACTGGTGCACTAAGTGCAGGCTTTTACACACGCAGCACACAGAGAGACAGATTTTTGCAGTCTATTTCTCATAGTGAGAATTCCCCTCAAACAAACAGCCATAAATTTCTAACTGTAGGGGCTAAAACAGTCATTCTTAGACCATTTTATTCAGAAGACATAGGGGAATCTTGAAATGCTGACCATTTAAAATAAAAATATGAAATATTAGAGATATATGACATAGATGATTGGTGGGCTTAGAAGCCACGAAGGTCCCAATATGCAAATTTAAATGTGCCAGGACTCAGATATGATTGGCTGGCTGGGAAGCCATGAAGGTCCCAATATGCAAATTTGAATGTGCCAGGACTCAGATATGATTGGCTGGCTGGGAAGCCATGAATGCCGCAATATATAAATTTGAATGTGCCAGGCCTCACATATGATTGGCCGGCTGGGAAGCCGTCCAGGTCCTGATATGTCAATTTGAATATTACAGTCCTTACAGAGGACTGACTCCTGGGGACCTGGCAGAAATATATAGAAATACAATGATTACCCAGAAATACTGCATTTAGTAGAAATACTATGTTTTAGCACAAATACTATAAAATGGCAGAAATACTATAATTAAGCAGAAATATTATATTAAGTACAAATCCTATAAAATAGCAGAAATAGTATGATTTAGCACAAATGCTGTATTTAGCACAAATCTTATAAAATAGCAGAAATAGTATGATTTAGCAGAAATGCTGTATTTAGCACAAATACTGAAAAGCAGCACAAATGCTATGACTTAGCACAATAGTAATAACTTAAATAGAAAAATTGGGAAAGCAAAATGGACAGCTGCAAAAGTCCCACAAGCACAGAGAGACACACACAGGATCAAATTCAGTCAACCAGTCTAAATATATTGAATTTAAATCATACAATAAGATGCTCCCATAAAAACTCTCTCTCCTCTCTCTCTCTCTCTCTCTCTCACACACACACACACACACACACACACACACACACACACACACACACACACACAGGAGAGAAAATCAAGTTTCTAGGTCAGTCAAGCAGCCTGGGAGCTGCTAAATTTGAATCCACCAATCAGAGAGGCTGTGTACTTTTTCCGCCAAAACAGGTGCACCTGTTTTTACACACACGCAGCACAGAGACAGGATTTGTGCTGTCTATTTTTCATAGTCAGGATTCCCCTCACACAAATGGCTATAATTTCCTAATGGTAGGGGCTAGAACAGTCATTCTTACACCGTTTTGTTCAGAAGAGATGGGGGAATCTTACAGTGTTGACAATTTATCATTAAAATATGAATTATTGAAGATATTTGACTTGTAATGCACCATAACTGAGTAGAGGCATGCGAAAACTGCCTTGACTTGCCCTCAAACAACGCTTTCTAACTCTAAATCTATTTGGAGTATCGATATAATTCTTTCACCGTAAGAGACAGCAGGCTTTGGTGAACAGTCATGGAAATTTTCAGGTCTTTGTGGAAATCTATCAAAAAGATATGACGAGAGAAAAAAGTGGTTCATTTCCAGAGTTTGAAAGCTGAAGAAATCTGAGCGAAGGACAAATTTCCTACCCTCAAACAAACGTAATTCATGGCCAAATGGTAATAGGTGAGAAAAAAAATCGTACACTGTGAGCGTCAGGAGTGTCTGAAGATATACTGGGACAAGCCTCATGTTTTAACTTCGCTTCATTAAGGAGATATGACGATTCGAATACGCCTCTCATTACAGAAATCAAGCGGTGATTTTGAACAAACTCTCCATTGACTTTCTATGGAGAGTTTTGAGACTTTGTGTTGGTCTGAGGAGATTTGCCAAAATTCTATAAATCCCACAACAATGATGGTGACATTTTCTGAAAGCCAGCAAAAATACCTACGTTTTGATGTATAATTTGTGGAAGTTGAGTGAAAATTGAGCAAGTAGCAAGAAGTTGTTCGGACATGAAGAGAAAATTGCCAAAGGTACAGTGGCTCACTTAGAACCAACTGCATAGCAACCATAACAACGCATGTATTTTGTGAAAATCACAAAGATGAAACTCAAAACTTTAAGAGGATAAGATGAAAACGGTAACAGATATGAAAAAGCTGAATCATTAATGAATAGCCCAATAATTTGTGAACATTTTAAAGTTTAAATGGAGTTTCTATGTGAAAGTATGAAAAAGTAGTTAAGTTTCAAAAATGAGCAAGTTTTAGCAGAATTGCAGAAGTTTCCCATTCATTTCAATGGGACAAATTAAAGGAAAAAAGCTTAATATTTTAAAAAGTATAATAGCAGAAAATACCAAAAGTCATTGCCGGAAAGAGCAAAAATAGCAGAATAGTTTAAAATTTGAACGGTGAAAATAGCACAAAAATTGTGGAAGTAGTTCTACTGAAAAAAAACGTCACGGAAGCAACTTGAAGAATAACTAGAAAATTTGCATTTCCTGCGAAAATGCAGTGTGGATGCTTTAAAGCTGAAGCTTTCTGCTGAAACTAGCTGAAAAAGCTGAAAAGTTGCAGAAATTGTAAAAACTTTGCAGAAGCAAAGGAACTTTGCTAAAATGTAGTGACTTAGCAGAATTGCAATATCTTAGCGGAAACATAATACTTGGCAGAAATACAATAGCATAGCAGAACTTAGCAGAAATATTGTAACTTACCAGAAATACGATAACTTCTCAAAAATACAAGAATTTCGGAGAAATAGTATAAGATAACAGAAAGAATATATTTAGCCAAACATTCTTAAACATTACAGAAATACTATGATTTAGAGAAACAGTACAACATAGCAGAAATGCTGTAATTTGACAGAAATACTATATTTGGCAGAAATGCTGTATTTAGCACAAATACTGAAAAGCAGCAGAAATGCTATGACTTAGCACAATAGTAATAACTTAAATAGAAAATTGGAAAAGCAAAATGGACAGCTGAAAAAATCCTGAACATGCTAAGGGTCCCTCAAATGTAATTGTTAAATGAAAAGAAAATCAGCAAAAAAAGTATAACAGTCACACAATCACAAATATGGACACATATTGAAACACACATGCACAGAGAGACACACACAGGACCAAATTCAGTCAACCAGTCTAAATATATTGAATTAAAATCATACAATAAGATGCTCCCATAAAAACTCTCTCTCCCTCCTCTCTCTCTCTCTCTCTCACACACACACACACACACACACACACACACACACACACACACACACACACACACCAGCAGCAGCAGCAGCAGAAAGTGAACAGGGGCTGTTAACAGCATGTTTCTAGGTCAGTCAAACAGCTGTGACCTTCTCAATTTGAATCCACCAATCAGAGAGGCTGTGTGCTTTTTCCCGCCAAAACTGGTGCACCAAGTGCAGGCTTTTACACATGCAGCACAGAGAGAGACAGGATTTTGCAGTCTATTTCTCATAGTGAGAATTCCCTCAAACAAACAGCCATAAATTTCTAACCATAGGGGCTAAAACAGTCCTTCTTAGACCATTTTATTCAGAAGACATAGGGGAATCTTGAAATGCTGACCATTTAAAATAAAAATATGAAATATTAGAGATATATGACATAGATGATTGGTGGGCTTAGAAGCCACGAAGGTCCCAATATGCAAATTTAAATGTGTCAGGACTCAGATATGATTGGCTGGCTGGGAAGCCATGAAGGTCCCAATATGCAAATTTGAATGTGCCAGGACTCAGATATGATTGGCTGGCTGGGAAGCCATGAAGGCAACAATATGCAAATTTGAATGTGCCAGGACTCAGATATGATTGGCTGGCTGAGAAGCCATGAAGGTCCCAATATGCAAATTTGAATGTGCCAGGACTCAGATTTGATTGGCTGGCTGGGAAGCCATGAAGGCAACAATATGCAAATTTGAATGTGCCAGGACTCAGATACGATTGGCTGGCTGGGAAGCCATGAATGCCCCAATATGCAAATTTAAATGTGCCAGGACTCAGATATGATTGGCTGGCTGAGAAGCCATGAAGGTCCCAATATGCAAATTTGAATGTGCCAGGACTCAGATATGATTGGCTGGCTGGGAAGCCGCCCAGGTCCTGATATGTAAATTTGAATATTAGGACTGACTCCTGGGGACCTGGCAGAAATATATAGAAATACAATGATTACCCAGAAATACTGCATTTAGTAGAAATACTATGTTTTAGCACAAATACTATAAAATGGCAGAAATACTATAATTAAGCAGAAATATTATATTAAGTACAAATCCTATAAAATAGCAGAAATAGTATGATTTAGCAGAAATGCTGTATTTAGCACAAATACTGAAAAGCAGCACAAATGCTATGACTTAGCACAATAGTAATAACTTAAATAGAAAAATTGGAAAAGCAGAATGGACAGCTGAAAAAAGTCCCACAAGCACAGAGAGACACACACAGGATCAAATTCAGTCAACCAGTCTAAATATATTGAAGTTAAATCATACAATAAGATGCTCCCATAAAAACTCTCTCTCGCCCTCTCTCTCTCTCTCTCTCACACTCTCACACACACACACACACACACACACACACACACACACACACACAGAGAGAAAATCAAGTTTCTAGGTCAGTCAAGCAGCCTGGGAGCTGCTAAATTTGAATCCACCAATCAGAGAGGCTGTGTACTTTTTCCCGCCAAAACTGGTGCACTAAGTTCAGGCCTTTACACATGCAGCACAGAGAGAGACAGGATTTTTGCAGTCTATTTCTCATAGTGAGAATTCCCCTCAAACAAACAGCCATAAATTTCTAACCGTAGGGGCTAAAACATTCATTCTTAGACCATTTTATTCAGAAGACATAGGGGAATCTTGAAATGCTGACCATTTAAAATAAAAATATGAAATATTAGAGATATATGACATAGATGAATGGTGGGCTTAGAAGCCATGAATGTCCCAATATGCAAATTTAAATGTGCCAGGACTCAGATATGATTGGCTGGCTGGGAAGCCATGAAGGCAACAATATGCAAATTTAAATGTGCCAGGACTCAGATATGATTGGCTGGCTGGGAAGCCATGAAGGTCCCAATATGCAAATTTGAATGTGCCAGGACTCAGATATGATTGGCTGGCTGGGAAGCCGTGCATGACTTGATATGTCAATTTGAAAATTACATTCCTCACAGAGGATTGGCTTCCTGAGGAGCTGGCAGGAATACATAGAAATACTATGATTACCCAGAAATACTATGCGTTTAGTAGAAATACTATGTTTTAGCACAAATACTATAATTAAGCAGAAATATTATATTAAGTACAAATCCTATAAAATAGCAGAAATAGTATGATTTAGCACAAATGCTGTATTTAGCACAAATCTTATAAAATAGCAGAAATAGTATGATTTAGCAGAAATGCTGTATTTAGCACAAGTACTGAAAAAGCAGCACAAATGCTATGACTTAGCACAATAGTAATAACTTAAATAGAAAAATTGGAAAAGCAAAATGGACAGCTGCAAAAAGTCCCACAAGCACAGAGGGACACACACAGGATCAAATTCAGTCAACCAGTCCAAATATATTGAATTTAAATCATACAATAAGATGCTCCCATAAAAACTCTCTCTCGCCTCTCTCTCTCTCTCTGTCACACACACACACACACACACACACACACACACACACACACACACACACACACACACACACACACACACACACACACACACACACACACACACACACACACACACACACACACAGGAGAGAAAATCAAGTTTCTAGGTCAGTCAAGCAGCCTGGGAGCTGCTAAATTTGAATCCACCAATCAGAGAGGCTGTGTAGTTTTTCCCGCCAAAACAGGTGCAGCCGTTTTACACACACAGAGCACAGAGACAGGATTTCTGCAGTGAATTTCTCATAGTGAGGATTCCTCTCAAACAAATGGCCATAATTTCCTAACCGTAGGGGCTAGAACAGTCATTCTTACAACCGCTTTGTTCAGAAGAGATGGGGAATCTTCCAGTGTTAACGATTTATCATTAAAATATGAATTATTGACAATATTTGACTTCTAATGCACCATAACTGAGTAGAGGCAAGCAAAATCTGCCTTGACTTGCCCTCAAACAACGCTTTCTAACTCTAAATCTATTTGGAGTATCGATATCATTCTTTCACCGTAAGAGACAGCAGGCTTTGGTGAACAGTCATGGAAATTTTCAGGTCTCTGTGGAAATCTATCAAAAAGATATGACGAGAGAAAAAGTGTCCCATTTCCAGAGTTTGAAATCTGAAGAAATCTGAGTGAGGGACGAATTTCCTACCCTCAAACAAACCCAATTCATGGCCAAATGGTAATAGATGAGAAAACAATTCTTGAATTGTGAGCATCAGGAGTGTCTGAAGATATATTGGCACAAGCCTCATGTCTTAACTTCGCTTCGTTGGGGAGATGTGACGATTCGAAAATGCCTCTCATTACAGAAATCAAGCGGTGATTTTAAACGAACTCTCCATTGACTTTCTATGGGGATTTTGAGACTTTGTGTTGGTCTGAGGAGATTTGCCAAAATTCTATAAATCCCACAACAATGATAGTAACATTTTCTGAAAGCCAGCAAAAATACCTACGTTTTGATGTATAATTTGTGTGGGTTAAGTGAAAATTGAGCGAGTAGCAAGAAGTTGTTCGGACATGAAGAGAAAATTGCCAAAGGTACAGTGGCTCACTTAGAACCAACTGCATAGCAACCATAACAACGCATGTATTTTGTGAAAAATCACAAAGATGAAACTCAAAACTTAAAGAGGATAAGATGAAAACGGTAACAGATATGAAAAAGCTGAATCATTCATGAATAGCCCAATAATTTGTGAACATTTTAAAATTTGAATGGTTGTTCTAGGCGAAAGTATGAGAACGTAGTTAAGTTTCAAAAAAGAGTAAGTTTTAGCAGAATTATGGAAGTTTCCCATTCATTTCAATGGGACAAATTAAAGGAAAAAAACGTAATATTTTAAAAAGTATAAGAGCAAAAATACCAAAAGTCATTGCCGGAAAGAGCAAAAATAGCAGAATAGTTTAAAATTTGAACGGTGAAAATAGCACAAAAATTGTGGAAGTAGTTCTACGGCGAAAAAGCGACGGAAGCAACTTGAAGAATAATAATAAAGAATAAAGAGAAACAGGAATCAATAGTGTGGATGCTTAAAGCATCCACACAATAATAAAGTAGAATAATAAAGAATAAAAAGAGAAACAGGAACTCAATAGTGTGGATGCCTAAAGCATCCACACAATAAAGAGAAACAGGAACTCAATAGTGTGGATGCTTAAAGCATCCACACAACTAGAAAAATTTGCATTTCCTGCGAAAATGCAGTGTGGATGCTGGAACGCTGAAGCTGTCAGCTGAAACTAGCTGAAAAAGCTGAAAAGTTGCAGAAATTGTAAAAACTTTGCAGAAGCAAAGGAACGTTGCTAAAATGTAGTAACTTAGCAGAACTGCAATATCTTAGAGGAAACATAATACTTGGCAGAAATACAATAGCATAGCAGAACTTAGCAGAAATATTGTAACTTACCAGAAACACGATAACTTCTCAAAAATACAAGAATTTCAGAGACATAGTATAAGATAACAGAAAGAATATATTTAGCCAAACATTCTTAAACATTACAGAAATACTACTCTATAGCAGAAATGATATATTTAGAAAGAAAAATATAATATAGTAGAAATACTATGATTTAGCAGAAATCCTACAATATAGCTTAATAACAATGATTTAGAACAGATACTATGATTGAGCAGAATAGTAATAACTTAAGTGAAAATATTGGGAAGGTAAAATGACAAGCTGAATAAAAAGGAACATGGTTAAGTTTGCTCAAAACTAATTTTTGTTCACCTGTGAAAAATAAAATAAAAATACATTTAGAAATACAAATAAGAACAGCCAACAGATACACACAAAATTAAATATGGATACACAAATCAACAAATACACACAAAATCAAATATGGATACACAAATGTACAGAGAGAGACACACACACAGGGTCTATGCCAGTCAACCAGTCTGAATATATTATATTTTTATCCAACAATGAGATGCTGCCCTAAAAAGGGCTTTGTGTGTGTCTTTCTCTCTCTCTCTCTCTCTCTCACACACACACACACACACACACACACTCAAACACTCACACCCACACTCAGGCTCGCGCACACACACACATAGCATCAGCAAGTGAACAGGGGCTGTTAACAGCATGTTTCTAGGTCAGTCAAACAGCTGTGAGATTCTCAATTTGAATCCACCAATCAGGGGGGCTGTGTGCTTTTTCCTGCCAAAACTGGTGCACCAAGTGCAGGCTTTTACAGCACAGAGAGAGACAGGATTTTTGCAGTCTATTTCTCCCCTCAAACAAACAGCCATAAATTCCTAACCGTAGGGGCTAAAACAGTCATTCTTAGACCGTTGTGTTCAGAAGACATGGGAGAATCTTGAAATGTTGACCATTTAAAATAAAAATATGAAATATCATAGATATATGACATAGATGATTGGTTGTCTTAGAAGCCATGATTGCCCCAATATGCAAATTTGAATGTGCAAGGCCTAAGATATGATTGGCTGGCTGGGAAGCCATGAAGGCAACAATATGCAAATTTGAATGTGCAAGCCCTCGGATATGATTGGTTGTCTTAGAAGCCATATAAAAGCAGTAAAACTGTACTATGATTTGGTAGAAAACTATAATTAATCAAAAATACTATATTTGGCAGAA
>NW_024108909.1:0-128367 GCF_013358895.1 Oreochromis aureus
TGAGTTAGCATCATTTGCATTATAAACGGCGTCAGGAGTTAATGCCAAGTAGGCCATTAGGGGCCAATTCAATTAGGTGAATAATTACGGCAGCTAACACTAATACCGCTTCTTTCCTTATACAATAAGGAGCAGCTAATGCTAATTTGCTGTAAATTAGCATTATATTAGGAGGACATTGGCATGCCATTGCAGCCAGTTGCAATTTGAGGTGAATAAGCACTAGTAGCCAATGCTAATACCCTTTCTCTTGTAAGAGAACACGTGACCTTAATGCCAAATAGGCTGCCATGAGTGACCTTTCCCTTGCATTATAACGCGTAAAGGGTTTATGCTAAGTAGGTCGCTTAGCAGCTAACGCTAATACAGGTAACAAGCATTGTAGAGATGTCCGATATTACGACGGTATCGGTCCGACACTACCCAAATTACTGGATCGGATATCGGAGGGAAATAAAAATGTAATCCGATCCATTAAATATCAAAAAGCACCTCACAAAACTTAAAAACACGGGCGTAACTCGGCCTATATAAATCCGAAAGCGTACGCTGGAGCAGTATGTATCACGTGATAGAGCTGTGTGTATTTGTAGCCTCGCTTAGCAAACAAGCATTTCATCTCTGAGGAAGCTATCCCAGAGAGAAGTAAAGCAAGTGTGTAAGTTCATCTCTGAATGTTTGTAAAGCTGCCTCGCTAAGCTTTTTAACAGCCATATATGGAGCGATCTGCCCTCCTCTCTCCTGTTGCTACTACTTCAATCGTGAAACTGATTAACGATCAGCTGATCGCCTTTCTGTCGCGAGTCCGGCTCTCTTCTTGTTTTTGGCCCACTTTGCACCAGAAAGAGGAAACCAGCCGCTGAACAACAGCAGCACGCTTTAAGCTTGATAAGCTGTTGTTAGAATGTATTTAATATTACTTTCACACCAGGATCCTTTTCACGAGCTGACGGCTGATAACTGTGCAGGGGCGTGATCTAGCAAAGTGTAGCTTGAAAATGTATAGGGCATGAACAGGGAAAAGGGCAAAAAGACATACTTTTCTTCTTATTCTCATTTAAAATGTCTAGCTTTTAATAAATAATTATCTGAATCTTACGCCTAAAAGTTTTAATCTGATGTAAATGTATAGAAGTCCATTACTGTATATAGTAACTGTTAAGTCTAATATACCCTAGTAAGCTATAGGTACTTTTTCCTTTGGGAAGGTTCCATCTGTGCAGTGTGCAATTCTGTTGAAGAAAGATATTGAATCTTTTTAATTATTCTTGAAAAATAATTTATTTCTGTGCATTTTTTTTTTTCACCCTGCATCAAATTAAAGTTGATTACATCGACACATCATTAGGTGGAGGTGGTTCCCATTTTTTTTGTTGGGAGTTTGCAACCCTATTAGTTAGGTTGTTTAATATTTCAAGTTAAGTACTTTTTAAAATACCATAATAGGAAGGATGGAGCAGGTTTAAGTTTATTAGATTGATCAGTGTTGTTGAACCATGAAATATATTGGTGCAGTGTATTTTTACATACAGGTATAACAGAATAGCTTTAGTGTTGTTGTTTATTTAAACTTGAGTATGAACTTATACAAAATGCAGCAAGATATTAAAAAACAGTTTTATTGATTAAAAAACACACTATATCGGATTCATATCGGTATCGGCAGATATCCAAATTTATGATATCGGCATCGGTATCGACATAAAAAAAAGTGGTATCGCGTCATCTCTAATTAGTAGCCAACGCCAATACCTCTTTTCTCGGTGTGTTATAATGATGAGACGTTAATATTGTTCTCACAATACAGAATGAGAATGAAATATTGATTCTAACAGGGCCCATAAACAGCATTAGCTTAGCAGCATTAGCTTATCAGAGTTTCTATCATGGTCACACAAACCTTAGCAGAGCAAAGTGGCCTACTCAGCATTAGCTGCTCAAGTTGTAGAAAGCAAGGAAAACAGTATTAGCATTAGCTGCCAAATGCACTTGAGAACAAATTTACTGTAAATTCAGCTGTGAATGTAGAGTTTAAGCTTCCATTTCAAATGTTAGCTGCTCCTGTCTGCCTCTTTGTCTCACACACAGACTGAAATGATTCACAGCCTCTTGTTTCAGCCTTCTGTCACTGTCACTGTGACATACAGCATGGGAAACATACACATGGCTGACACTTTATTAGGTACACAGTGGCATCTATCTCAGGTACACCTGTGGCCCAAATGTTCCTGCAAACAGACCCTTGAGACCCCCTACATAAATATCCAAGTACTATCCAGCTAGACTAGTGTGTCTGTCCCTGAAAATATTCCTGCATGTGTGATTTTTTCATGTCTCATCTGCTGGAAACAAACAGGAAATGAGTGAAGGACACAGGAAATGTTTCAGCTCTTCCTCCCATCAGACATTTTCTTCATACCTGAGAGTGTCCAGCTCCAGCCTGATCCTTCCAGTCCAGCCGACAGCAGTTTCATTCCTGAGTCACCTGATGATTGTAGCTCAGGTCCAGCCTCTTAGATGGGAGGGGTTGGAGCTCAGAGCTGAGGCCAGAGAAGTAAGCCAGCCTTCCTCTGTGATCAGACAGCCTGACAGACTGCAGACACACAAAGCATCTGAAGTTGTTTAACAGAGAAGGAAACAACCCCAATATTAGAGAGAAAGCCTCAAACATCAGACAATCCACTGTGAGCAGCACTTGGTGATGGTGGGAAGAAGAACCCCCTTGACACAAAGATCCTCCTAGGAAAACAGGCTCCAGGAGGAGCATCTACCATGACTGGTTGCAGGGTGAGGGGAAAGAGAAGAGATGAGCCCAGAGAGACAAGAACAAAACACAAACTAAGGAGAGAGAAGACAAAAGTTAAGGACATGCAGTAGTGACATATAAAAAGCATCAGGAGGAAAAGAGGGAGGAGAAGAAAGCAGAGCATCATGGGAAGTCCATCAACAGCCCTGAGTTTATAGCAGCATAACTAAGGGATGGTTCAGGGTCACCTGATCCAGCTCTAACTATAAGCTTTATCAAAAAGGAAAGTTTGAAGTTGATCTTCAAAGTAGAGAGGGTGTCTGTCTCCTGAACCTCAAACTGGGAGCTGCTTCCACACCCAGTCCAACATAGCCAGGCTTTCTTTGCTGCTTTGACAAAACCTCAAATCCCAGTCAGAGATGATGAGCATCATCACAGTGATGATCATTTCTCTGCCAACCCAGGCTTTCTGCTTCAGGATTTGTGCACGCTCACAGAACAAGGAGACCTTTAAACATCATTTCACTAAATGGATGGACTGAGCTCAGCCTACAGATGAACTGGGTGTTAGAGATCATAAAGAACATCAAACAGTCAAATTCAACACTTAGATGGAAATATGAGATTAATGTTGCAGACAATCATGAACCTGTTGAATTCATGAACATCAAGAATGCAGCGTAGTGGTAAAATAAAGATTTGACCTCAGTGTTTCTGTCTATTCCTAACATATATTCCTAACATGATAGCTGCACTTTAGAGCTCTAAAACTGGAACTGACACATTTAAACTCTACATGTTACTCAGCACATTCAGTTCTGACACTCGCCCACAGTCCAACAAAGGAAACATGGAGATCACATCAGTTTGTCACCAAAGTCTAATTATTAGGCAACTTAACCTGTTATTAATCCTGTTAACTCATTAACTGATTAACACCAACAATTATTTTAATCACAGTTTTAAAATCATGATTATTGTGAAAGTGCTCACTGGCTCTGAATATAAAGCCATGGGTCACAGGAGGATGTTGACCAGTGCTGGCTTGAAATGGGCGGCCATTATGTGTCTCAACCAATGAGAGCATTGAGGGTGGGCCTAATACTACTGCAGCACTCACATGACCTGGGACAGAAAGAAAGGGCGGGGACAGAAACATGGAGACAGGTACAGATCTTTTGACACGGACATTTTAAACTGTTCCAGGAGGCAGTGTTGATACAACTAAAGTTATCTGGAAGCAAAGTTGAGTTTTTTATCATTGAGTACTTCAAGTCTGAAGTATCACTTAAATGCATTACACACTGTTGATGGCAGCAAACAAACCACCCAAACAAACAGAGGTGGAGGCTTGGGCAGACTACGTTGGATCAGCTTGTGGGAGGAGTCTAGATAAACCAAAGAAAGACAAGCTAACAAACGCCACAGTGAAGTGAGTAGCTACAAACTGCAGGCCGATTAGTGTTGTTGAAGAAGTCGGTCTGAGGAACGCTCTTAGATCAACAAATGACGGCATGTATGAGCCTCAAGACGCACCATCACAAGAAGAACACATGAGCTGTAGAAAAAGGAGAGACTACGATAGCCACGGCGTTACAACGCACTAGCTGTTGGTCTCTCTGAGACTACTGGCGTGGCTGGGTAACCATGGTTACCTGGGAGTTGCAGCACATGATATTATGAAGAGTGGGAGCCTGCGTTCTATCCGGTTGTTCAGTCTGACATCACTGGCCGTGTCTGGGCCTAAACTCCGCTGCAGGTCCATATATCAAACGATCACTGTGGCATTACTGAGAGTTGGAAAACTGTTCAAAGTCTTTCATCTTTAATAAAATGATCAGTGTTCTGCTCACCAGGTGTAACAATTGAGTTTAACATCCAGGCATCCATGAAAATGGAATTTATGACATTTAACGGCGTTAGAAGTTAGCAGGAAGTTAGCTCGCTAGCTTCTATCTAAATACAATATAGCATGTCCTGACTGCGGGTTTTGGAAAATTCAAACGTACAGCTCTGCTATAACTTCCAACATAAATGAAGACAGAAAACTAAACAGCAGTGATGTTTGTAGGGTTACCGAAGTTTGGCTAGCTGGTATATAATGATGCTACGTGACCGCTAGCAACACAGCTATGTTAGCATAACATAAAACAAGCTTAACTTTTTTCCCACTCGATAAAAGTTAACGGAGTGTTCTCGGTGGTCAGGAACAAATGTAATCGCATGGCAGGATGCTGTAAAGGACCAAACTTCAGCCAGGAGAACAAGTGAGATAATCCATCCACAATACGAGGTTAGTCATTAATATACTGCTGCATGGGCTGTGCTGTAGTTACATCGTAAGGTTTTAAAAAACTGAGCTTAAATAAATGATTAGCGGTAATAAAAAGCCGGGGAAGGTCAACAGTGATCACTGACTGTTTTATGAGCTTTTGAGATTAAATAGAAGAAAATACAAAACATTAAACATGTTAACAACACAAAAGCCATATTAAACGCAGACTACTTTAGGCCCGAAGTAGGATTCGCCACGCCATCACTGAACAACCGGATAGCAAACAATGTGTTATGAGGTAATCAGCTGATCTTAGTTTAACCGGAAGCCCTTCACAATAATAAAGTCTTTATTTTAGTACAGCTACCATCAGTTCGCCTGTACTGATGGTAACTTAAAGTCAAACTAATGCCGCTCAGTTTGTATTGTGTAAGTAGTAGAAGTATACTACAGTACTCTGATCACTGATAGGATAGATTTATGTAGATATACACCTTTGTGTTTAACATTACTGCATTATAGTACTGTGATCTTTGTCCTTATATATGGTTATGTTAGCTATACTGGCGTATGCATATAACTGGATATGTAACTTATCTATTCATCTTATTTGTCATGTATTTGTATTGTGTACTTCCTTTTGTAAGAAACCACACACATGATCACAGCCACAAGAATCAATCAGTGAAAGAATGAAGTGCCTCAAACCGAACCTTAAGTTCCTTATTCCACACGCCATGCATCATTTGGCCTTCAGTGGTGTTCTGGCTGACACACCGGAGTGACCGAGTGTTAAAGAGTGAATCGACACACCAGTGTCATCCCTGATATCTCCGCTACATTTAATCGCCCTTCAGTCTGTGGCTGCAGTTAGCTGATCTGCTAGTTAGGCGGTAAAAGAGTTAGTCGCTGTGCTAGTCAGCCGGTTTGCTAGTCAACTGGTGTGCTAGTTAGCCGGTTCGCTAGTCAGCTGGTCTGCTAGTCAGCCAGTGTGCTAGTTAGCGGTTCGCTAGTCAGCTGGTCTGCTACTTAGCTGGTTTGCTAGATAGCCAGTGTGCTAGTTAGCTGGTGTGCTAGTTAGCTGGTATGCTAGTTAGCTGGTGTGCTAGTTAGTTGGTGTGCTAGTTAGCTGGGAGCCAACTCACTAGAACATTTGATGCTAAACTGTCTAAACTGTGTGAGCAGCTTTCGTGGCTGCTCTGTGTTACTCTCATCCTTTATTTAACTCAGTCCTCCAGTTTTTACGTCCCACAAACTAGAAAACCTTCTTTTTCAGCTTCTCCACACCTGAGCTGTGGCTAAGCTTCCAGCATGCAGGCCCGGTGTGTCTCACTCAACAGTTACACTCTGCCACCCAGACTAACAACACTCCACATGTTCACCACTAGGAGGTGCTAAAAGACCACACACAGTGAGATTATCACTAAATGTCTGCTGTGTCTGACTTGGGTTTTACTAACTGGCTACATGAGCAGGATTAGCTGCAGTTCCATCCTGCATCCTTTTCCAAATATGTTGTTGCCTTTTCAAGATGGCGTCATGGATGGCAGCCTCGGTACTGCGCCTCTCAAGACTGTTCCTGTTTTTGTTTATTTTCGCGCGCTTTTGGTCACCAGACCACATCACTTTCTCCAGAGATGAACTGCTAAACATCAGGCAGTCGCCTCACTATAGTTCTTATCCATTTTTCACAAACCCGAAAGTTTTTTGAGATTTTAGTTGGAGGCGCAGCAGCCTCTGTGGCTCCTGGAGGAGACGAGACGGGGACCCGCTGGTGCACTGGTGAAACTACGCCGGGCGAGGATTCCGCACAGCACTCCCCTCCATTCACCTCGCGAATCTCCGCCTTCTTCCAAACAAAGTCGACGAATTACTGCTCTTAAACCGACTAACATGGACTTTGCACGCCTGCTGCCCTCTGCTTCACTGAAACCTGGCTTAGTGAGGGTGTCCCAGACGCTGTCTTAAATCTGCCGGGCTTCCAACTTCACCGGGCGGACCGCTAAACGGAGCTCTCAGGGAAAACAAAGGGTGGTGGAGTCTGCTTTACATTAATGAAGGTTGGTGTACTGATGTCACAGTGTTACAGAAACACTGCAGCCCACACTTGAAAGTCTTTTCATCAATTGTAAACTGCTTTATTCACCGCGGGAGTTTTTTCCTTCATGCTGGTCGGAGTTTACATCCTCCTCAGGCCAACGCGAACAACGCACTGTGCGAGCTGGCTGACCAGATCACCACCCTGGAAAGGAAATTTCGGACTCTTTACAATTATCCTTGGGGATTTTAACAGAGCAAACCTCAACCACGAACTCCCTAAATACAGACAGCATATAGACTGCCCCACCAGGGACAACATCATACTGGATCACTGTTACACCACTCTAAAAGATGCCTATCGCCTGTGCCCCGGCAGTTTTGGGACATTCTGATCACTGCATGGTCCATCTTATTCCAGTTTATAGGCAAAACTCAAACGTACAAGCCTGTAGTCAAAACTGTGAAGAAGTGGACTAACGCAGCAAAGCAGGAACTGCAGGACTGTTTTGACTGCACTGATTGGACTGTTTTTGAAGCTGCATCTGAGAACCTGGATGAGCTGACGGACACTGTGACATCATACATCAGTTTTTGTGAAGACGGTGTGCCAACAAAGACCTTCTGCACATACAACAACAATAAACCATGGTTCACCCCTAAACCCAACATCTTCGTAAGGCTAAGGAGGACGCTTACAGAAGTGGTGACAGGGCCCTGTACAAGCAAGCCAGGAACACACTGACCAAGGAGATCAAAGCAGCTAAAAGGATCTACTCCCAGAAGCTGGAAGAACGGGCTCTCAGCCAACGACCTCAAGGCCAGTGTGGAGGGGCCTGCAGGAAATCACCAGCTACAGACGCCCCCACCCACTGTTGAAGCAAACAAAGACCTGGCCAACGAGCTAAATACATTCTACTGCAGGTTTGAGACGGACAGACCCCACGCCTCACCCTCCCTCCCCAGAGACACCGCTCAGACACTGACCCCAACACACCTTCCACCCTCCCCTTCACCCTCACCTCTCCAATCCAGTCTCAACGACCACCCCACCCTCCCCAATCCAGACTCAACGACCACCACCACCCTTCCCATTTCAGACTCAACGACCACCACCACCCTCTCCAATCCAGACTCAACGACCTCCATCACACCTCCCACCCCCTTCTCCTCCCTGAAACTCAGAATACACACTGAGGATGTGAGCCGACTATTCCAGAAACAGAAGCCCAGGAAAGCCCCCTGACCAGACGGTGTCTCACCCTCCTGCCTCAAGACCTGTGCTGAACAGCTGGCTCCCCATCTTCACCGCATCTTCAACAGATCCCTGGAGCTGTGTGAAGTTCCATCCTGCTTCAAACGCTTCCACCATCATCCCTGTTCCCAAGAAACCCACCATCACAGGACTGAACGACTACAGACCTATCGCCTTGACGCCTGTGGTCATGAAATCCTTCGAACGACTGGTGTTAGCCCATCTGAAGGACATTACAGGCCACCAGCTGGACCCTCTGCAGTTTGCCTACCGGGCAAACAGGTCGGTGGATGATGCAGTGAATATGGGGCTGCATTACATCCTGCAACACCGACCGCCCGGGAACTTATGCCAGGATCCTGTTTGTGGACTTTAGTTCGGCTTTTAACACCATCGGCATGAACTTCTCTTCAAACTCTCCCAGCTCAGCGTGTCTCCAGCTACCTGTCAGTGGATCACCAGCTTCCTGACAGATAGAAAGCAACAAGTGAGGCTGGGGAGATCACCTCTGAAACTCGGACCTCAGTATTGGTGCCCCTCAAGGATGTGTCCTCTCACCACTACTGTTCTCCTCTACACTAATGACTGCACCTCCAAGAACTCTGCTGTTAAACCCTAAAGTTTGCAGATGACACCACCGCCATTGGCCTCATTCAGGATAGTGATGAGTCTGCATACCGCAGGAAGTTGAGCGGTTGGTACCTGGTGCAGTCAGCACAATCTGAGCTGAACACTCTTAAAACTGTAGAGATGACAGTGGACTTCAGGAGACATCCCCAACTCTGCCCCCTCATCATGTCAGACAGCCCTGTGTCGACTGTGAAGATCTTCAAGTTCCTGGGTACCACCATCTCCCAGGACCTGAAGTGGGAGACCAACATCAACTCCATCCTCAAAAGACCCAGCAGAGGATGTACTTCCTGAGACAACTGGGGAAGTACAGTCTTCCACAGGAGCTGCTGACCCAGTTCTACACTGCAGTCATTGAGTCTGTCCTGTGCTCCTCCATCACAGTCTGGTATGGTGCAGCCACTAAACAGGACAGGAGCAGACTGCAGCGGACTGTACGGGCAGCAGAAAGGATCATCGGTGCCCCCCTGCCCTCCATCCAGGATCTGTACCTCTCAAGAACCAGGAAACGGGCAGGGAAAATCATCACAGACCCCTCACACCCTGGACACAGACTTTTGACCTGTTGCCCTCTGGCAGACGGTACAGAAGCCTGCAAACCAAGACCACCCGACACAGGAACAGTTTCTTTCCCTCGCCATCTCCTCCTAAACAGTTGACCTGTCACACTGCTCCCCACTGCCAGACTGCAACTGCACCTTATGTACATTCTGTAGTATTCATTCCACCTCATTTCATTTCTGTATTTTATGTACATAAGTTTAGTTATTTATAGTTGGTTTTTACAGCTTTGTGTATGTATGTGTATGCATGTGTAATGTATATATACGTGTGTGTGTGTGTGTGTTTTACATTGCTGTGCTTGATAGCCACCATCTACCGGAACCAAATTCCTTGTATTTGTCTGCACATATACTTGGCCAATAAACACGATTCTGATTCTGATTCTGATCTTTGTAAAAGAGACTCAGCAGCAGATTAGAACCAAACAGAAACATTTCTACTTTTTCTGCAGCAGCAGCTGAATGCATGGAGCCTAAACTCCAGTGACAATGAGACACATACAGTGTGACTGCTGTGACTTTACAGCTGGGCCTCATTCACTGACATTAGTCAGATATGGCTGAATCTATATCACACTTAAAGCTTTCTGTAAATGAAAGAATCAGTGAAAACGAGGCACTTCAGTCGATTTTAAACACAAACTCTGAACATAACCTGATCCAGACCAGGTTATAGGTTCAGCATCAGTAACCACGGTGATGTAGCCAGGTAGACACCGAGCTAGGACAGAGACAGACAAACATTTATGCTCACAATCACCCAGTTAACCCAGCATGCATGTTGTTGGACTGTGAGAGGAAGCAGAGAACCTGAAGATAACCCACACAGGCCACACTATCACCCTTAATTACAGAATTATAATTTAATTAGGTGATAAAGTAAAGAAAATAAATATTTTAATTAAAAAAAATGTCATAAATGAACTATTATTCAAGTAAGTAAGTAAAATATATTTATATAGCACATAACTTTTGTATAGAAATGTCTTCAGCTGCTTTTTCAAAGAGTCAGTGGAGTCTAGACAGCATGAAGACAACAGCAGGGAGTTCCACAGCCTCGGTGCCTGAAAAGCCCGATCCGCACATCTGTTGAACCGAGTCCGTGGGACCAACAGTGACCTCTGACCCAAAGACCTAAGTGCTCGGGATGAAGCATGAGGTTTCAACAGGTCAGAGATGCACTGAGGAGCTTCACCATGTACAGCTCTAAAAGTTACAACTAAAATTTTAAATGAACCCTAAAATTTAGTGGCAACCAATGAAGAGAAGCCAAAACTGGAGTAATGTGTGACCTCTTGTTTGTGCCAGTTAAACGCCTCGTCAGCAGCATTCTGTACAGTGTGAAGCTCCAGAGCTGATTTGTTGAGACAAGTAAAAAAGACCATTACAATAATCCAAGTGAGAAGAGATAACAGCATGAAGAATCATCTTAAGTTCTGCCTTTGACACCAGTCTGAGTTTAGAAATGTTTCTTAGATTATAAAAACTGTTTTGAACCAGTTGTTTAGAGAGTTTCTCAAGCAACATTGAACTGTCGAATATAACACCTAAGTTTCTGAGACTCGATTTAATGGAAGGACCTAAAAGCTGATCTGCTGCCTAATTTCTGAAGACATGTGATCAGGAGCAATGATCAAAGTTTCTGTTTTATCCATATTAAACTGGAGAAAGTTGAAGTTTAACAATTGTTTGATTCCTGACAGACAATTATTTAAACAAGAAAATGTATCAAACTGAGAATCTTTGAAAGAACAGTATAACTGAATGTCATCAGCGTAGAGATGATAAGAAATATTATTGTAACGCCTGATAATTTGCCCTAGAGCAGGGTGGGGAACCCAGGCCTCAAGTGCCGGTGTCCTGCAGGTTTTAGATCTCACCCTGGGTCAGCACACCTGAATCACATGATTAGTTCATTAACAGGCCTCTGGAGAACTTCAGGACATGTTGAGAAGGAATTTAACCGTGCAGCAGGGCTAGGGAGGGTCTGTGCTGACGGACGGGTTACTGACCTGGTAGCCTGGCTGCCCCTGGGTGGGTCCGGGATGGGCGTGAGGTTCTGGGGCACTGCCTCTGGGCTGGGGCCCTGGCCAAGCCTCAGGGCTTGGGTCCTGGTTGGTGTGTTGCCGGGTTGTGGGCGGGTGGTGTATGGGGGCCCAGTCCTGGCGCTGGGTGCCGCCTGTGCATCGAACCACCTGGGGGGCTCTTCAACTGGTGGGGGAGGTTGTCAAATCCTGCAGGAGATTTCTCTCTTCAGGAACTCTCTGCAGGAGGGGGAGATACAGGAGAGGTGGAGGAAGATCTCAGCCTGGGCGCCTATTGTCTTGTGTAGTCTGGAAGATGAGTGGATGATGGGTGGGTGCAGTTTTCTGTGGTGGGGTCGGGTGGACTGTCCCGGCTCTGTGGGGCTGGGCGGCGTTGTTGCACTGGGCCCCGGTCCGATGGGCCTGGGCCCCTTTCCTGGCGGGTTGCAGAGTATGGGGTGCCTACTGGGGTCAGCGGGAGTTGGCCCCAGGGAGGGGTCACTGCCCTCCATTCCTTCCCTCCCATCTCCAGCTGCCTCCTCTTCCCGCTCCACCACAATCACCCACACATGCAGGGCCTTGGGGTAGGGGTGTGTCACCAGGGTGCAGAGGAGACATCCCCCTCTGTCCCCTTCTGGCTGCCTCTGCCTCAATTTTATCCCACAACTTAGACATTCACATTACTCACACTCTCATTACACATACATATAGGATCTTGGGGTGGGCACGCCACACGGATTCAAATTACCATCAGGGTGTACACCTCACCCCTGGCGCCGCTGCTCACCTCTCAATTTTAAATACACGAGACATTGAGGGCTAGCAGGAGGGGCTATACGCTACCTGCTGCTCTGGCAGGTAGCTCCATGCCCTCCTGGGTTTTAAATGCACCTTAGAACACACATACATCAACACTACATATGAGCGGGTGGAGGGAGGTTTGAGTCTTCCCACACCCCTGCTCTCTCGCGGCCTGCTGGAGCGGGGGGCTAGGAGGAGGAGTTGGCCGTCCGACTGGGGTCTGGAATGGGGCCTCCCTGCTGCTGCGGAGTCGGGGCAGTCTGCTTCTCCCACCGCAGGGAAAAGGGTAACATCACCTGGGTCTGGGCGCAGTTTCCTCCAGGGGCAAGGGTACCTAGACCCGGGCTTAGAGTACGCTTTGGGAGTGTGATTGTGTGTACAGCGCCTCTTTATGTCCGTCTCCACGTTGGGTGAGTGTTGAGTAATTGTATATGAGAGCATGAGGGTGGGAATAGATGTTTGTATCTGTGTGTACCTGTTTGTCTGTGTCTATATGTCAGGTTGGGTATCAGACGCCACTTCTCTGGGGACATCTCAGGCCCTCCAAGGTTTGAGGCCCATCTCCCCCACCACTTCCCCTGCCGGTGGCAGACGCCTCAGACATCGGTGCGCTGGTGGTTCTTTGTGTCCGGGTGGGCGCGGTACCCACCGCTCACCCTTGGCGGCTGCTTATCGGGGCCTGGAGCCTGGGGCTCGCCGGGCCACTGGGATGGGGTGCCTCGGCCTCGGCCCGGGCTCGGTCACCAGGCACAGCTGGCTGCCGGCGGAGCTCACGGGCACGCCACTGCAGCCCCCGGCTTCTGCTCCGCTGGGGCTGCTGAGTGACCCCTCATCTGGGACTCTCCTCAGCTCTTTCTGGGATAGTAGCGCTGCTGCCCTCTGTTGGTCTTCCTTGGTCTCTTGTGTTCTGGGGCCTCTGGATGTCTGGAGTTTTGATCTCCTCCATACCTGCTTCATGCCCTGGAGGATGGGGCAGTGGCCCCCACACCCTCTAGCAGATCATTACATGAAGGAACCTTTTAAAACAAGCGCTGTTCATGCTCACAGGTGCACACACGGGTGATCACACACACAAACTACACCCTTTTTGGCTCCTACCTCAAAGCACACTGTGCGCTGTCGATCTCACGTGCATGCACAATAATGTTTAATATTTAGTATTTACTGTCATATTCCCATATATCATTGTGATGTTGTTTATTACTCTCGCCTTCTTCTGCTTGCTTTCTTTCTTTCTCAACAGGTGATCCAGGTGATCGATATATGTATTTTTTGTCTGCTTATTCTGTTGGTTTTGGTTTTGCCCTTCTCCCCGTCCCTCTTCTCAGCTGTTTTTCTTCCCCTTTCTTTCTCCCTTTTCTTTCCACCAGTCAAGTCTGTCCCGTATTCAGCAAGTGAAAATAAAATAAACAATAAGTAGAATCAAATGGACCATTACGGCAAGGCTGGGATGGTCCATTTGGTAAAGTAAACCGTTGGGCATCTTTCTTCGCCTTTAGACAATAATTTGATGGCAAAAGAACCAAACGGGACAGGTAAAAAAAAAAAAAAAAAAAAAAAGGAAGAATTGGATTTACCAGTAGAAAGAAAAAAAAAAAAAAAAGAGAAGGAATTTAAGCATTTAAATCAGATGTGATGGATCAAGGAAACATCTAAGACCTGCAGGACACCGGCTCGACGCCTGGAGTTGGACACCTGTGGCCTAGAGGAAATATATAAAGGAAAAAGAGAATCGGACCTAAAACAGATCCTTGAGGTACCCCAGAAGGCAGAACTGATGTTTCAGACAACACATGATTCATACAGACAGTCAAAGATGTCTCAGATAGAAATGATTGAAACCATTTTAAAGCAACACCAGTAATCCTGAACAAGTGCTTCAGCCTATTTATCATGATGCTGTGATCAACAGTATCAAAAGCAAAGGTGAGATCCAACTCGGTGTATTTCTCCAGTGTCTGCTGCCATCAGAATGTCACCACACACTTTAAGTTAAGCCATTTCAGTGGAGGACAGTTTACAGAAACCAGACTGGAAAATGTCCAGAGCATTGATTTTCTCCAGAAAGTTGTTTAGTTGTTCTGCAACTGTTTTTTCCAAGATCTTTGACACCAATGGTCATTTTGATATTGGCCTGTAACTGCTTGGAAGAGATGGGTCCACATTTGGTTTCTTTAATATTGGTTCAACGACAGCTTGTTTAAAACTGAGCCAGTATGAACAGAAGTATGAATTATGTCCAGAATACAGGGCCAATAGAGTCAAACACACTAATGAAAATGGTGGAGGAATTACATCAAGGTGGCTTCAAGTCAGTTTCATCTGACCAAGCAGAGCACTGACGTCCTGTAAGGTGACAGGAGTAAAAGAGGAGCAGGTGTCAGAGGTAAGCAACATGTCAGTGTGATACTGGGAGGATGATGGAGAAATATTAGACCTGACGGCAGCTTAACCTTATTTACAAAACAGTTCAAAGATTCATGACAATCAGATTTAGTATAGACTGGTACATGAGGAATATCAGAGAGACCATTTTCATAATTGAATCAAACAATACTTTGGGATTGTTCTTTTTGAAGCTATTAGATTTGAAAAATATTCAGTTCCAGCTTTTTATCATGTCATTAAGTGAGGATATGGATTCCTTGAGATGTACTGATGAACCTCAAGCTTAGAAGCCTTCCATAAACGTTCTAACTTGCCACAATATCTCCTGAAATTTTGAGTATTTTGATTTATCCAGGGATAGAAATTTGAAGAAAGGACAACACTTTGTTTCAGAGGTGCCGCTGTATCTAAAAATGGACAAAGTCTTGTCTCCAGGAGTTTAGCTGATTTAGAGTGGCCAGGTACAGTGGGTGTGTTCAGGTTAAAGAACACGGAGGCAGACTTCCAAGTTCAGGTGATTTATTAGGTCTGTAGTGATGATACATAAAGTGAACCATCAGTAAAGCACGCGTCAAACATTCAATGCACCCAAACATAGATCCACGATTACACAAGGGAACTGTACTCAGCACTCACAGGTACCAACACCTCAACAATCACTGCACACAAGGTTACAACTAGCATCAATTAGCTTAGCAGCACATTAGCATAAGATAGCATTAGCATCCTCGCAAGTGAGCAAACACACTAAATAACATTTGACCTACACAACATCATATAATCAGAACCCACCTTCTGGCATTCACACACAGCAATAAACCAAGGAAACACAGGTTGGCGGTGAGAGGAGAATACTAGCTGTGTCCCAAAACGCCGGCTGCATCCTCCAGAGGCCGCATTTGAAGGCCGACACGTCACAGCCCGGCGACCAAGGCTGTCCCAATTGCCGACTCCTTCAAATGCAGCCGACAAATGCGCCCTTCATTTCCGAATTTGAAGGATGGGTTGATGTGTCCTTCGTGGCCCACCATATCCCAGAATTCATAGCGCGGTCCAGCCAAATTTCAGCTGCCAACAATGGCGGCCGCTACTAAGCTTTAAAATTAGTCTTATTAATTTTTCTGGGTCACAAAATAAACTTTTAACATATTTTCAGGCGAGAAAGTGGCGGTGTAAATTTCAAATATCTGCTTGGTTTATCAAAACATCGCATGTTTGCAAAAGTGCGCCGACGTTTTCAGAGACGCCTGTTACCCACCCGCCGATAGCAAACCAGGGCATTCAATGGTCGCCGAGCCGGCGAGAGCAGCGGACTCGGCTTCATCGCTTTTCAGACCCCCGCCTTTTCGCTACTCAGGTTAAACATGATATATAAGTCACCGGATAACTTAAAATGTAAATGTTTGCCTTATTTCGTGTTTTATTTGTTCGTGAGTAAATTGGGTTGGCTGAGATCAAAGTTATTAGATTATTAGATTAAATAAAACTTTATTAATCCATCGGTGGGTTCCTCCGGATTTTCACACAGCTGAATAACCGCCAAACAGAAAACTGATTAAACAGAAGTGTGAGACGGTCGAGAATTTACGCCAGTGTCCTGTTATATTTTAGATAGCAAGGAGCAGATGGTCCGAGTTTATTAAACTCCACCGACACAGCAGTGACGCAAATCTGAAGGCTAGACCGTCCCATTTCACAGCCTCGCACTTCCGGCCTTCTCGGTCTTCAAGGACACGGCTCACGAGACCGCTGAAGGGCGGGTCCTCCGTGAGGATGCAGCCGACGCTTTTGGGACACAGCTACTGAGAACACAGACTAGCAGCTGTTGTGGAAGTTTTCCACTTAAATAAAGCCTGCAGATGAGCGGTGGGCAGTAGCTAACATTCTTTAATCAAAACACACAGAACAGAAAACTAAGCTTAGGAGAGCCTGCATGACCACGGGCAGGGTCAGCAGAGTCTCACTGAGCCTAGCATGGCTCTCAGTTAAATACCTTCCACAGGAACAAAAGGCAGTACGCAGCTGTTTCACACCTTAAGGTTCACACTCCCTTGCTACCTCCCAGAGTCCTAGAAGAGACAAAAGACTGGTCCTCTGGAGTTCCTGTTTCCAACATCCTTACTACACCCCTACCATTTGTCTTAAGTATGAGTGTCAGACATGTTAAAATCCAGTGGCACCAAGGCATTACAATAACGTGATTAATACATAAGTGAAAGAAATTCTATACACAGCCACTGCATGGCCTCGAGTACCTGTGTGGTGCGCTCAAGGAGCATCAGCATAGACATGGGGGCTCAATAATATAGGACATAAGATTTTCTACATTTTCAATGAATGAGCTATAACATTTTAGCCATGTAAGCAACATGTTATCAGTGGGCTTTCCAACAATTTACATTGATCATTAAACCGCTCAGGAGTTTGTGTGTTCGCCAGACACATGAAAAATTAGAGGAACATTGGACATAATCCTTATTTTGCTGCCACGCCTCAGTCAGACACATAAAATCTAGAGACTCGTTAATACAGAGATCGCTTAGAATAAATGATTTGTTTGTTATGGAGCCAACGTTAAGCAGGGCCAATTGAGTTGATGATGGTTGATCTGCAAAATCAACAGCTGACTGCAGCGGCACTTGAAATAAAGACCAATGCACACCTGTGGACCTGCTGGGCAGGGCGGCGACTCCAGAACTGGGGAAGCAATGATGGATGAGCAGACATAGCTGTTATCAATAAAAACAGTGAGCGTTTGACGGACACACCGTGAGCAAACTGCTTTTGAGCCACGGAGCCCAGGTCCCAGGCACCGGCGTAACATATTAACTAAATGTCAGGAGAGGAAGTGGTCGCAGGCACCAGGATTCTCCCCACAGCCAAGAAGCTAGCCTCTGGTACCTTCTCAGTTTCACCTGGACGCCGGTGTTCCAGATCAACTGGCGCTTAGATCAAATGGCGCTGGTCGAACAGATGTGTGGCAGCAGTTCATGCTTCAGGAGCTGCTACCGACAAACCAGCAAAACCACCAAATGTGTCATCTGTGACACTTGTGAGGTACAAATGTGTTGTGCATGAAACGAATTCAAATGTGGTGCAGATGTGTGTCACAAGTTGATCTGGCTGTAGGCTGTGGCACTTGGCCAGAGGTTGCGCTTGGTTGACTCGAGTCCATGTTAAACTCGCGACATTTTTAAACATTTTGTTGTTCAACGGCATCAAGACTGACGGAGTGTGTTTGAGATACCCTCACAAGTGTCACAGATGACACATTTGGTGGTTTTTTTTTGCTGGTTTGTCGGTAGCAGCTCCTGAAACGCAAGACTGCCACACATCTGTTCGACCAACGCCAGTTGATCTAAACGCCAGTTGATCTAAAACACCGGCCCACGTTCCCCTTTTCCATCTCTTGAGGGTGGAAGTCCTGTGGGTGGTGAATAGTAGAACACCAGAGAGGAGGAAGAGTTTTTCTGTTCAGCTGTTACAGTAGCTCTCCACTGAATCTTTGATGTTAAACCCTTTAAGACCTACCATAGAACCAAGTCCGCCAGAGCTTATCTTTAGATTTTTACATGTTGTAGTGCCATTTTGGGAGCAGTTCAAGTTGCTATACATCAATACAACCGTTATAGCCCAGATTTTAATAATATGTATGCATTCAGTCCATAGTAACTACATATATAGCAAAAAAGAGCAATAAACTACAAAAAATTTAAAATTGTTTGGTTTTTTTACATATATTTGTAGTTAGAGAAATTTAAGAGGTTTATCCCTCAAAACTGAAGAACCAAAAAAGGTTGCACAAAATAGTTTCCAACCACAGGAAATGTAATTTGAGTGTATCCATAGTTTTATTTTTGAGATACACCCATTTTTATACACTGCATGAAAAACTAAAATAAATGTTATGAAAAGCGAATTTGCAAGAAAAACTGCAGTGCATCAAAATAAACTATTACCAACTGTGTAATCTGAGTTCTAAGCATCCCAGAAACTATACAGAAAAGCATAAACTCAAACATGACTTTTTTAAAACACCAGTGTAGGCTTATAAGGCCTTGAAGGTAAAAATAAACCAAACAACTAGAATTTCCCATAAAAATGACGCTCACTTCAGGTTTCGGACAGGTAATAGCGGACATACGATAGTTCACATGACATCTATTCCAACGTAGGAAGTGCTATGAACAGCTGATCGGATTGGCAAAGCATGTTTCTGAATATTACTTTTTGTTGCTGCAAGTTTTCATGCAACTTTTGCAAAGCTATGTGGAAGGAAACAGTGACCTAGGATAAGCTGGATGCATAAGATGTGGGTACAACTCCGGTTTCACATGCAAAATAAAAATTATTGCGCTTAGCTTATGTGGTTGCAGATCTACAGGCATTTAAAAATAGTTACGCATAAAACTGAGCTGCCCCGCTCTTACCGGCCTTAAAGGGTTAACAGTATCTCCCAATCATAATTTAAAGCAGCAGAAATAAAGTCAGAACACAAAAGAGCAAAATGACATTACAAAAATGATTGAGGACAGTGAAAACTACATTGTTGCATCCAGCGAAGTTGTTGCAGCAGCGGCAAAGCCAAACACAGGCGCCATCTTCCTTGACAGAAGAACTTAGCACACAGCAGTTACACGCATAGAGTGCACCTCTATTGTTTAAATGGAACAAATAGAAAACACTCAATAAAACCTTTGACACCTGAAACTAATGTAGACAATGTCAGGGAGGAAGTCAAACTGAACTTATGACACCAAGCACGATAACTACCAAAATAAAGCAGGAAAAGTAAACTAAGAAACCATAAAGCAACTAAACAGAGCAGCTAACAAACAAGAAGTCTAAACTATAAAAACACAGAAGCTAACATGCTAACGCTAGCATCACTGTGTGTAGCCGGACTCTTCTCAAAGCAACATACAACTGTCATGGCTAGACATCTCACTGATTGGCTCATGTTAGCTTGTGAAAATATGAAGTCCCAGCAGTACTAGCTGTTTTATATACTGTTTAAAATAAGCTAAATGTGCTTATAATGTGTAAATAAAGGCTGAAGCAGCTAGTACTGTTAGCATCAGCACCAAGCCCTGTTACATTTATACACTGTTAGAGCAATTGCACCAATCAACAGCCTTTAAAATAATGATTAAAATGCTGTGATTGCAGCCATTCCCCAACTCTCTGTGAATGGTTCTCATGGCCATTGATCAGTGGGTTTTGATCAGTAGGCCTTGATCAGTTGTTGTTGATCAATGGTCATGAGAATTTGCATAGTTATGATTAAGGAACTGAGCTCCCAGCCCATTGTTCCTTCAGTGGGCTGGTTTCAGTCATTATGTAGATGCACTGTTTATAGGGTTGCAAACCTGCAGTCAGCTGAGACTGAAGAAGTCACTTGGATGAGTGATTTAAACGTTTCTCCCACAAAATGCTACGTCCAGATGAACAGAATCAACTTTTTGGAGATTTACTTACCTGGATGATATAACTGAATATAATATAACATTCAGTCTACACTTTCGTTTTTGTGCAAACATGATAAGCAGACTAAAGAAAAAATATATGAACTCAGTTCCACTTATATTAAAAAAAAGAAAACAGTGTCTGACTCACATTACTGCAGCAGCAGATTGCAAGTAAAATAATCTGAAAGTCACTATTTGACTAAATTATTTAGATGAGAAAATAAAATATATGTCCGATCTAGAAATCTTAATGTTTTTTTGGCTCTATAAAATAGTTCTTTTTATATTTCAATCACTCATCGTAGCAGTAGGATTTACATGAAAAGAAAAACAAATTAAGTTTGAGTGAAAAAGTACATTTTTGGCACTCTCTGGGCAACTGACTCAGTGACTCAAATGACTTAAAAACCTGATGCATTTTGGTGAGTGACTCATTTAAAGTCGATTCGGTAAAAGAATCAAATTTACCATCACTAATACAAATCCCTTTGGCGAAAAAAGCTTTAAAATATGTATTGTTAAATTCCAGATGTTTCTTTGCAAGGAAAACTCAAACACTGAAACAATACCGCCAGTAACCTCCTACATATCGAAATGTGGTGTCATTAAAGACATAATAATTTCATTTTATTTCTAACAAAATCAAATGTATATATTGTGGGAGATTAGCCAAATTTATGTAAAATGGCCAGTACATTAATTTTTTTTTAAAAAATAAACAAACATATGATTGTGACAAATTTTACACAGTAATTCAGAGTCTAATAATCCACTCAAATATAAATTTAAGTTCAGCTAAAAGCTCTATTGTTAAGTCAATAAATAATATAATTCACATTTTAAATGATTGTATGTGTTAACGTTTGAATCCTGACCTGAGAGTTTCCACTGCACACTGTGAACTCTTTAGTCCAGCAGACAGAAGCTTCACTCCTGAATCCTGCAGGTCAGAGTTACTCAGGTCCAGCACTCTCAGACTAGAGGACTGGGAGCTGAGGACTGAGCACAGGGCTTCACAGCTTCTCTCTGACAGGTTACAGCCACTCAGTCTGAAAATAAAAGATAATCTATAATACTTATGTAAAGCTTGTTATGATATTTTTGAAGGAAACCTTAACATACTAAGATACAACATCATATGAATGAACTTGAGTAAAATGTTTAATTGGTTGACTTGAAAAAACAAAATGTCAATTGATCTGACCTCAGAGTATTAAGTTTACAGTTTAAACTTTGTAGTCCAGCAGACAGAAGCTTCACCCCTGAATCCTGCACATTTTTGATACTCAGGTCCAGCTCTGTCAGAGTAAAGGACTGAGAGCTGAGCATTGAGGACACAGTTTCACAGTTTTCCGCTAAAAGTTCACAGATGTTGAGTCTGAAAATGAAAACATGAACAAAGACTGCTGTTAAAGTGTAATCAGGGTGCAATAACTAATCTTATATTTTAAGAATCCTTGTTGTTTTATGCTGAGCAGATGTGGTACGAAACAACAGTAAATTGATCAAGTTTACCTTTATTATTTAAATTGCTTGATTTATTTTCTCAGTTATAAACTAAACAAACAAACAAAGAAACAAACAAAAGAAAAAGAATACAATTCGGTCAGACCTCAGAATATTCAGTTTGGCGTGTGGACTCTCCACTGCAGCACACAGAAGCTTTACTGCTGAATCATTCAGGCTGTTGGTACTCAGGTCCAGCTCTCTCAGACTACAGTACTGGGAGCTGACCACTGACAACAAATCTTTACAGCCTTTCTCTGACAGGTTACAGCTGCTTAGCCTGAAAAAAAACAACAAGAACAACAAAACAATAATATTTATTGTCAAATAAATAAATATTGACAGTAGTTCAGTGTCTGCTGGCACAGGCCTGTGAGTACTGCAGTATTACAGTTACTACAGTACTGCTGGTCACTTTATTAATTCTAATATGTGTGATTACTGTAAATGTAGTTATAAATAGTGTATCACATCCTGGACTTGGTGCAGACTCGTTTCATTTTCAGTCTAAAAGCTTCTTTGGCTCATTCCCTTTAAAGCCCCACTTTCCCTAAAGGCCAACTTCATTTTGATTGGATGATTTCATAAAGCACGCTGAAGGGCAGTAGCCAGTTATCATGAGCTTCATCTCCTCCACCTTCTGGTTTAGAAATTATAAGAAATTGTAAACCTCATAAAACTTGTCTTGATGCATGCTCAATCATCCAGGTTAGTAAATCCCAAAGTTGATTCTGTTCATCTGGACGTAGCGTTTTAGCGGGAGAACGTTTGTCACTCATCCAGGTGACTTCTTCAGTCTCAGCTGACTGCAGGTTTTCAACCCTATCAAAGGACATTTGCATAATGACTGAAACCAGCCCACTGAAGGAAGGCTGGGAGGTCAGTTCCTTTACCATTAGGTTTCAGTCATTATGCAGATGTACTTTTTATAAGATTGGGGAAAGCTGCAGTCAGCTGAGCCTGAAGAAGTCACCTGGATGAGTGACAAAACGTTTCTCCCGCTGAGAGCGCTACGTCCAGATGAACAGAATCAAACTGTGGGGGCTCATAAAATCATGATTAGAAATCTTCTCAGATGTATTTTTACATTTTAGATCCACAGCAACAAAGTTCACAGCAGGACGTCTCTGTTCATTAATTATTATGCCCATTACCTGCAAACTGTGAGGTACCCAGGTAATGTCAGCTAAACACTAGCTGTCTGAAACTGTTACTGTTAAACGTGTGTATAAAAGAAATAAGATGAAATACAGAGACTGGATGGATCTGTGCTTTGACACCAAACATTTCTTCCTGTTAAAAGGGAGTTTTTCCTTCCCACTGTCGCCAAAGTGCTTGCTCATAGGGGGTCATATGATTGTTGGGTTTTTCTCTGTATTTATTACTGTACGATCATACAATATACAAGTACCTTGAGGCGACTGTTGTTGTGATTTGGCATTATAAATAAAATTGAATTGAATTACATCCCATTTCAGGTACCTGGAACCTGAACCTTCTCTGGAAACCAGCAGGGCCGTTACAGTGTGGCCAATTATGATTTCCCAACAGCCACTGCTGAGGCAGGCTGGCCGGATCAAGTTCTGCAGGGTCTATTTTTTCCATCCATCCATTTGCTTCCACTTATCCTTGTCAGGGTCGCGGGGGGCGCTGGAGCCTATCCCAGATGTCATAGGGCGAGATGCGGGGTACACCCTGGACAGGTTGCCAGTCTGTCACAGGGCTAACACATAGAGACACAGACAACCATTTGCTCTCACATTCATTCCTACATTCACACCTATGAGCAATTTAGATTGATCAATTAACCTATCCCCACTAACTGCATGTCTTTGGACTGTGGGAGGAAGCCGGAGTACCCGGGGAGAACCCATGCAATAATGTGGAGAACATGCAAACTCCACACAGAAAGACCCGGCCTGATGGTGGAATTGAACTCAGGACCCTTCTTGCTGTGCGGCAACAGTGCTAACCACCGCCTGCTGTATTTTTCAGTCATTAAATCAAACCATGAAAGATCAGCTTGCTTCTCGCGATGAACCTGTCTGTTTTCGATTCCACACCAGGGTCTGCCCACTGGTAAGTTCAGGGATAAGGGTGGAGGATACTCACACAAACAAAAAAACCCAGATTGCAACTCCAAGTCTCTGTGCTAGTTAACCAGACCTTTCAGGCTCTTGTTCAATCAGAACCTCATGGAGTCTGAGTTAGCGAGACAGTTAAACATCCCTCTATGCGCCCTTAATCCGCCCATTCCCACTAAGTCATTAAATAACCGAGTGTCCCCTCACATAACTCACCGCACAGAGCCTGTCACCCTGGCAATCACAAGAAAACATCAACCAACCATCAACCAACACTGAGACTGTTTTAGATCTCTCCTCTGTGTCCACCAAATATCATGATCTTCAGGAAGTATTTAGCAAAAGTAAAGCGCTTTCACTGCCACCTCACAGACCACATGACTGTACCATAGAACTACTCTCTGGCTCCACCCGGCCTTCTAGCTGGCTGTATAACCTGTCTAGACCTGAGTGTGCGGCTATGGAAAAGTACATTAAGGAAATCCTCGGTGCAGGCATAATCCAACGATTGTCATCTCAAGTTGGAACTTCTTTTTGTGGGGAAAAAGGATGGCTCTCTCTGCATTTACTTCAGGGGCCTCAGTGATATTACCATCAAGAATAAGTACGTGTTACCTCATTAGCTCTACTTTCAGGCCATTTCACAGCGCCACAGGGTTTACAAAACCCCACCTCCGCAATGCTTACCACTTTTTCCAGATCAATCAGGGAGACAAGTGGAAGACCGTTTTAAACATGCCATTGGGGGACTACGAGTATTTGGTCATGCCGCCTGGGTAAACTAATGCTCCCGCAATGTTTCGAGATTAGTTAACGATGTCCTCCGGGACTTCCTTGACAGGTTCATATTGGTGTATCTGGATGATATCCTCATTTTTCCCAAAACCTGAGAGGAACATCAATCCCATGTCCATGCTATTTTTCCAACGTTCGCTGGAGAATAAACCTTATGTCAAAGCAGAAAAGTGTGAATTCCATTCCTCATCAATAACTTTTTCGGTTACATTTTGGCACGGGGCAGGTGAAGACGGATCGGGCAAAAGTGAAAGCTTTCACAGTGGCTCTACCTTTGTACCCATTGTAGATTCCAGAAGCATCTCCAATGGGTTTTGGGATTAGCAAATTTTTATAGACGGTTCATTTGCAACTATAGTCAGGTAGCTGCACCACTCAAGTCTCAGCTCCACCATAAATCTGGTCCCCAAAGCTGAAACTGCATTCACCAAACAGAAGTATCTGTTCACCACGACACCTTTTTGATTCACCCTGATCACAGTTATCATTGTAAAAGTAGACACATCAGAAATTGGAGAAGGGAGAGGTAAATGATGCCAAGTGAAAGAGAATGCTTTGGGTGGGGGGTGGGGTGGGGTCATGCTGCTGTCATGGTCTGTGTGAGCGGCTGTGGTTTTCCACTAGACTCTGGTTTCTGCCTTTGGGTGAAGCCTGGTCAGCCTGTCCATTGTCCACACCTGACAGTAATCTACTAGGCTGAATATAACACCAGCACTCTCAATAACTCTGCTAACCTCCTAATCCTCGCATCATCAAGAATTTCACTCGCATGTACTGTACCAGTGTACCTGCACATGTGACGTGACAATAAAGGTGATTTGATTTGATTTGATTCATCTACTCACCCTTTCAGTTCAGTCACGTTTTCCTGGATGCTGGTCTTCTTGATTCACAGCCACATTAATGCCTTTCGTCTCTTAGACTTACTGGACCACTTTGCCTGGATTCAAAGCTAACAAGCACTCACCCAGACCTCACCACCTGCCTTCCCCAAGTTGCTTTCCAACTGCTGACAAGTAAGACATTGAAGATAACCTTGTTCACTTACCATAACCTCCACCAGTGATCTTTCTGACGCTGCTCTACCTGTGTTACAGTGACTCACATCACTATCTTTGGAACCAAGACCTGTTTCCCGAAACCTACCACAGAGCCCACTTCACCTGACCATAGTTCACAGTTCATGTTAAAAAGTCAAAGTGTCAGGTTCCTGTGTGTAAATAAAGCCTTCACGTCTAATAATATTCAGTTCCTTCACCTTTGTCTGTATTTTGGGTTCACCATGTTGTTCTGGCCACACCGAGGTAACAGATTTATATTTGAAAAAAAGAGAGACATTGGGGATTGCAATAAAGGTGAGACACAAACCAGACCTTAAAATAAGAACATCAGAAAAAGTTGTAGGTGCAGTCTGGTAGCTCAAGTATTTGCTTTAAAAAACAGAGTTAAACTCCTGGTTGTTGGAGACAAGTGAACAACTTGAGGATAATAAACCTATCAGTGAAGGATCAGAGCTCATGTTCTTATAGGCTGCATCTGGATTGTGCTTTGATTAGAGTTAAAGACAAAAATATTTCAGAAATGCTGACACGTCCTGCTGGAGTGAAATATCATATTTGACAAAGTGACTATTTTTTATTTTTCTTCAAAGGTAGTGTTCTTTGAACTGAGCACCTCTGATTTATTTCCCATGATTTCAAGATTGAAGCGATGGGCACATATTTACTTACAGAGCTTTGTTGGAGGCTTTGACCACTGGCAGCAGCCTCAGAAGAGCTTCCTCTGAAGCAGAGTATTTCTTCAGGTCAAACACATCCAGATCTTTTTCTGATGACAGTAAGATGAAGACCAGAGCTGACCACTGAGCAGGAGACAGTTTATCTGTGGAGAGACGTCCTGATCTCAGGGACTGTTGGATCTCCTCCACTAGAGAACGATCATTCAGTTCATTCAGACAGTGGAGCAGATTGATGCTTTTCTCTGCAGACAGATTCTCACTGAGCTTCTCCTTGATGTACTGGGCTGTTTTCTGATTAGTCTGTGAGCTACTTCCTGTCTGTGTCAGCAGACCTTGTAGGAGAGTCTGATTACTCTGCAGTGAAAGACCCAGGAGGAAGCGGAGGAACAAGTCCAGGTGTCCATTTGGACTCTGTAGGGCCTTGTCCACAGCACTCTGGTAGAGGGATTGTGGGTTTGGTTTGCTAATGAATTTTGACCACCAGAAGGTTGTTTGTTGTTCTTCCAGCAGATTTTTTCCAGAGTTGATGAAGGTCAGATGGACATGAAGAGCAGCCAGAAACTCCTGAACACTCAGATGGACGAAGCAGAACACCTTGTCCTGGTACAGTCCTCTCTCCTCTTTAAAGATCTGTGTGAACACTCCTGAGTACACTGAGGCTGCTCTGATATCGATGCCACACTCTGTCAGGTCTGATTCATAGAAGATCAGGTTTCCTTTCTGCAGCTGATCAAAAGCCAGTTTTCCCAGAGACTCAATCATCCTCCTGCTCTCTGGACTCCAGTGTGGATCTGTCTCAGCTCCTCCATCATACTTGACCTTCTTCACTTTGGCCTGAACCACCAGGAAGTGGATGTACATCTCAGTCAGGGTCTTGGGCAGCTGTCCTCCCTCTCTGGTTTTCAGGACACGCTCCAGAACTGTAGCAGAGATCCAGCAGAAGACTGGGATGTGGCACATGATGTGGAGGCTTCGTGATGTCTTGATGTGGGAGATGATCCTGCTGGCCTGCTTCTTATCTCTGAATCTCTTCCTGAAGTACTCCTCCTTCTGTGGGTTAGTGAACCCTCTGACCTCTGTCACCATGCCAACACAGTCAGGAGGGATCTGATTGGCTGCTGCAGGTCGTGTGGTTATCCAGAGGCGAGCAGAGGGAAGCAGTTTCCCCCTGATGAGGTTTATCAGCAGCACATCCACTGAGGTGGACTTTCTAGGGTCAGTTAGGATTGTAGTTTTGTGGAAGTCCAGAGGAAGTCGACACTCATCCAGACCATCAAAGATGAACACAACCTGAAGTCTTCAAAGCTGCAGATTCCTGCTTCTTTGGTTTCAGTAAAGAAGTGATGAACAAGTTCCACCAAGCTGAACTTTTCCTCTTTCAGCACATTCAGCTCTCTGAAAGTGAATGGAAATATGAACTGGATGTCCTGGTTGGCTTTTGCCTTCAGCCCAGTCCAGGCTGTATTTCTGTGTTAAGACTGTTTTCCCAATGCCAGCCACTCCCTTTGTCAGCACTGTTCTGATTGGTTCATCTCTTCCAGGTGAGGTTTTAAAGATGTCTTCTTGTCTGATTGTTGTTTCTGGTCTGTCTGGTTTCCTGGATGCTGTTTCAATCTGTCTGACCTCATGTTCATCATTGACCTCTGCAGTCCCTCCTCTGTGATGTAGAGCTCTGTGTAGATCTGATTCAGAAGGGTTGGGTTTCCTGCTTTAGCGATGCCCTCAAACACACACTGGAACTTCTTCTTCAGCTTAGACTTGAGTTTAGGCTGACACCATTGAAGAATCTCTGAATTTAAAACAGTAGATGAGATGATTAATTCACTATGGTCTCTACATTGCCAACAACTTATATGTCCATTGATTTGCATCTTAATAACTTTTGTTTAAATCTCATTGGATGTTTGTGTGGCATATGAGTTATACTTTTAAATTTCACCAAAACATGCTCTGTTTAATTAAATATTTCATTTTGTGTTTTAATCTCCTGCCTATGTGATCTGAGTCTGTGTGTGTTCGTGTGCACTGCGTGGTGACGTAGACTCGTGCATGTGCGCCCCGGTCACAGCACCTTACAGCATGGCCGGAGGTAAGTCACTGCCTCGTTGCTCTCACCTAATGAAAGTTTATTAAGACCACAAGCTGCAATTTGAATATAGCTGAACTGCAGTTTGGTCTGTTGTTAACAGACTCGTTCGGTATAAGTTTTGTAGAGGTTGTAGTTCACTAATTTAATTGTTTGTTTGTTTTAAATGAGTTTTAGCCCAAAGATGCAGCTGTAACTTTTTTTTAACAGCATGCACCATTTCTTTTGTCAGGAGACACGCGAAAAAATTACCAATAATCATCCCACAGATGTAATATTATCTACAGCTACTCTTAGTACCATTGATGTTAAGTTAGACTCTTTTTCTCCAATTGATCTTTCTGAGTTAACTTCAATAATTAATTCCTCCAAACCATCAACGTGTCTTTTAGATCCCATTCCTACAAAACTGCTCAAAGAAGTCCTGCCATTAATTAATTCTTCAATCTTAAATATGATCAACCTATCTCTAATAATCAGCTATGTACCACAGGCCTTCAAGGCGGCTGAACCGTATTTTTCAGAATGTAAGGTGCACGGGATTATAAAGCACATTAAGCGAAACAAAGCAGTCAGATAAGTCAAACTTTACTCAACTCATTCTTCTTGCTTTTTTCACTTCTGTACCATTGATTCATTAATGTCGAATTCTCTCACAGCTGCTCTATTCCCATGTTGTTGCAGTATATTAATGACTAACCTTGTATTGTGGATGGATTATCTCAGTTGTTCTCCTAACTGAAGTTTTGTCCATTTACAGCATCCTGCTATGCGATTGCATTTGTCCTAATCGGGAAATAAATTATGTTTTCATGGATGCCTGGACGTTAAACCTAATGTTACACCTGGTAAAGCAGCAACGCTGATCATTTTATTAAAGATGAATGAATTTAGACACTGACGCCGCAGTGTTCGTTTGACTTTGAGACCTGAAGCGGATGGAGTTTAGGACCCAGATTACTCCTGACTACGATAGCTGTAATACTCCGACAATCCATCAAGCGGTGTGGCTTCATAGCTTTCCAAAGTTGTACTAAAACATTTTTGACAGATTTTTGAGCCGCCGTCACCATATAAAATCAGTTCGAGGTCAGTAAGTACTGTTGACCATAATATCCTATTTAGCGATTAGAGCACGCTGTAGGTATTACAGGTACTGTGCTGCAGTGGTTTGTATCATATCTATCTAATAGACTCCAATTTGTACATGTAAATGGAGAGTCCTCTTCACCCACTAAGGTCAATTATGGTGTTCCACAGGGTTCAGTGCTAGGACCAATTCTATTTACATTATACATGCTTCCCTTAGGCAGCATCATTAGAAGACATAGCATAAATTTTCACTGCTATGCAGATGACACGCAGCTCTATCTATCCATGAAGCCAGGTAACACACACCAATTAGTTAAACTGCAGGAATGTCTTAAAGACATAAAGACCTGGATGGCCGCTAACTTTCTGCTTCTTAATTCAGATAAAACTGAGGTTATTGTACTCGGCCCTGAAAATCTTAGAAATATGGTATCTAAGCAGATTCTTACTCTGGATGGCATTACCTTGGCCTCCAGTAATATTAAACAAATATGTAAGACTGCTTTCTTCCATTTGCGCAACATCTCTAAAATTAGAAATATCCTGTCTCAGAGTGATGCTGAAAACTAGTTCATGCATTTATTACTTCCAGGCTGGACTACTGCAATTCTTTATTATCAGGATCTCCAAAAACCCTGCTCCTCACATACAAGGTCTTAAATAATCAGGCCCCATCTTATCTTAATGACCTTGTAGTGCCATATCACCCTATTAAAGCACTTCGCTCTCGCACTGCAGGCCTACTTGTTGTTCCTAGAGTATTTAAAAGTAGAATGGGAGGCAGAGCCTTCAGTTTTCAGGCCCCTCTTCTGTGGAATTTACTTATGACTGACTTTTCTGGATGGATTATTCTGTGGTGAGAATAACATCACCCACTGAATGCTAAGAATCAATAATGAATAATGAATAAAATATAGTAGGGGCAGCTTTGTGGAGAGCCGGTGTTAAGGCTGAGGAAAGATGAGGCCCCCACTGAACACTGAACAAGAAGACATTGTCATATAACAGTTCCAATATAATTATCTGATGATGGGGTAACTCTGGTCCTTATATATTCTCAGGTTTCTGTTGATCCTAATGAGCTGTTTCTCCTCCATTAGAGCAGAAAACATGAGCTGTACTTAAAGACACTAAGTGTTGCACACAGGCTGGAGCTGATGCACTCACCGACAGCAGCACATGAGTTTCAGACTCAAACTTCTTTCTGATGGTTTTAGGTGGAAAGTTCTTACTTTCGCACCCTGACTGAACTATCCATCCTCCTCCATCCAGCAACACCTGAAACACCTGAGTGGAAGTTACACTACACTGTGTTTGAAGCAAAACACAAAGGAGACCCCTGCTGGAGCAGTTGGGGTTCTACAGACACTCTTCAGTACACAAACACCTCCTACAACATCCACTCTTTACACTCTGCTGTGTTTGTGGAAACACTCCAACACACACCGCTTCACATATGAACATGTGTGTGAAACAGAGCTGAGCTGACATTAAACATGATGGAGGATTTATTGACAAACACACAACAACATTTACACACACATTACCTCGTTGCAGGAGGACAACCATCGTCCTTCGACTCGTCACTCTGTAAGGACACAGAGCTGGGTGGAGGTCCAGGCTGGTTCCTGTGAATAATGATGGAGCAGTGATGTGAGTGCTGAGCTGTGACATGGAGAAGAGTCATGGACAGTTAGAGATGGTCATCTCACCTCTGAGCTTTGGTCTGGCTCTCATGTTCCCCACACAGAGTGCTTTTAGAGGGAGGGACTCCCTCCTCTCTGTCCTCACACTGATCCATGCTGCTCACATCAGCTCACACACACTTTCTACCTTCACCTGCAGAGGAAACACAAATCATTCATGTGCACATCAACTGAGAGCTGCAGAGGTCGTGTCTGATGTGTTGGACTAACATCCATCTGAGACACAGCTTTCATCTGCAAGCTGCAGTTTAGCAGAGGCACTAAAACAGCAGTGATTGTGTCTAAGCAGACAAACATAAATGCAGTGAAGCTGCTGTTTGTCTGAGTGTAAGTGGACTGTAAAAATAGTGTTTAAACCCAAAGGCTGCACAGGTTCAAAAATGCACTACAGACACAGATAACATATTCAGATAACTTCATTAATTATATTTAACAAACTGAATTATAAGTAACCTGCAGCCTGAGACACAATAAAAGACGAGTGTGGCTCTGCTGTAACAGTGCCCTACATGAAATCAAACTACTATACTGAGCTGGACGTACCAGGAGGACCCACAACCACTGGTTTATCCTCAGTCCCACAAACACAAGTCAAATATGGATTTACACTGCATGAGTCAAAGTCACTGATATGGAGATGCTGAATAATCGTAGCACAAACACTCCATAAATCTGTGCGCTGCTCTCTGTGCTGAAACAACTACAAATACTTCAGGTCAGCAGCCGCAGACACACAGGCGACAACAACAACAGGTAACAACAGAAACATCAGCAAGAATCCATCAGTCCAAGAATAAAGTCTCCACCTGCCTCCATCTACACACTGTCCTACATGCTGCACCACAAACTCCACCCTGTACTCAGAGCTGAAAGTCTTCTGTTATTTTTCTACAGATCATCACTATTTTCATGTTATCTTAATATGTGATTAATAAAGAACTTTTCTAGTTAAATGTCAGCTGTTTTTTTTTAACATAACTGCAGCATGAATAGCAGGGCTCGCAAAATCGCTAGCCCGACGTCCCGGGGCTAGCGATTTTTCCAGTCGGGCTACCAAAATCTATCTCAGCCCTGCCCGTCGGGCTATCATAGGAAGGAAAAATATATGTCAATGCTTTTGCATTTTTTCGGAAATGTAGCTGGGTAATTATGTCATTGGCATCGGTGAGCCACTGTCGATATGTGACATATTGAAATCACGTTTGAATTTTCGCTTGTTTTTCGCTTTCACTTTGCAGTCGCGCGAACTGTGTATAGAGAGCGACAGTACTGATTGGTGAGTGACAATAATTTGCGCACCAATTCCACTGACATCGTCTTATCAATCGTTAGCTTACTATGCAAACATGACAAGTGAAATCTCCCACAGCAAGCTTAAACATGTGAGAGGTTGATTGCGCAGAGAATCGCTGAGCGTTATGTGAGTACGTGTGTAAAAGCAGCAGGATATATATTTTAGTTCTGCTGAGCCAAATAAGACAGGTCAGGGTGAAGAAGTGACAGCCAAAGGAAAGCCGACCACAAAATGGAAAAGTTATGACAAATCAGACTATGAGGCAAAAAGAAAGTGCAGCTTTATGGTTTCATGGACAAAAGAATTTCTGTGGCTGCAATATGACGAGCTAAATAACCAGGGCTGCACATAAGTGGTCCGCAGGTGCGCATTCGCTGTCAAAATAAAAAATGCGCACAAGATAAGAAGTTGCAACGCGTGTTTGCGTACATAAGATTTCCTGGAGGAGGACAGACATTTGTTAAGAACTCTTAAAGATGTCGAAGAAGCTCCTTTAAGCAATTACTTTGGTGTTCCTCCACCTCCAAAGAAATGTCAGAAGGAGTCCGAACCACAAAAGGAGCGCGTATTCTCGGAAAAGTGGTTGCAGGAGGTGAGCTGGCTTCAAACAAATGATGAACGCACAGAGATGTGGTGCAGAATATGCCATGAAAATTCCACTCTAGCGGACAAAAACAGTGCCTTTTATATGGACGCAAACGCGCGTTGCAACTTCTTATCTGGTGCGCGTCTTTTATTTTGACAGCGAATGTGCACATGCGGAGCACTTATGTGCACCCGTGTAAATAACATAATGTTCTGCCGGGTGTGTTGTTGGTTTTCCCTCGATTTCTGAGTTGACAAGTGCCTTTGTTACTGGGACCAGTAATTTTAAGAAAGACCCCCATTAGAACCCATGAGAAATGCAAGAAATGCATTATTGCCCAGTCTGCAATATCTTTCCCAGAACAAACACCAATTGCAAATAACATACTAAAAATAAACCTGAAATATCTGTTTAGAACAGCCTACTATGTTGCAAAGAGTGAACTACTATTGGCAAAATTTAGCAGTCTTTGCAAACTTCAAAAAGCAAATGTCCTCGATCTTGGTTCCACTTGCTTCTTATCCGTGACTTTAGTGGAAATTTCAAATTCAGGATCTGACACAGACTGATTCCTGTTCTACACAGTTCTTACAAGTTCATAGAAATTTCTGTTCAATTAGAACCAAGTATTTGAGTTGATGATTGCAATTTTTATACAATGTTGTAATTTGTGTTTCAACAATTTTTTGATTGTTTTGTTTCCATTACAATATTATACACTAAAGTATAGTATAATATTGTAAAAGAGAAAAAAAAACAGGAAACAAAACATCAATCAAAAAATTGCTCTCTTTTTTTATTCGGGCTACTTAAATTTATTTTGGGCTACCACAAACTGAAGAGTCCCTGCCCGAAGGGCTACCAGAGATTTTGAAATTTTGCGAGCCCTGAATAGATTATATCAAACAGAGCAGACAGTTAATCTGACTCTGACACTCAGACAGTTAATCAGAGTTTAACATCATCCTGATGTTAAACTCTGATTAACTACACAGACTCAGGCTGACGTTAACATTAAAGTTTGAGCTGAGATCATTACTCAGGTCTGATTTGTATCTACTTTGTTCTTATTGGTCAAATACATCTATTCAACTGTTTATACGTAAATATATTATACGACCGTGAGGACAAAATTTATGTTAGTGTTTAGAAATATGAAAACTCTAATCGAGAAATAAACTGTTTTAAACTGTTTTTTGTTGCCATGACAGCAGATGGTCTGTCTTTGAAATGAGACTTAAATCTCAATAAGGATAATAAAGTCAACACGTGACTTCTACTGAAATATAATCTGTAAGTATCAGTGATGCACAGACAGATGTTTAATAACGTTGTGTTACAGCAGCTCTGATGAGTCGCCTCTGTGAGCAGCTGCTGTCCTCATAAACCAAACGGTCCTCTTACTGTGACGTTACAGCTCTCTGTGTTTCTACACTGGTTAACCGTCTGCTGGAGGAACAGTCACATGACTCTCTGTGGTGGAAACATCACTTCCTGTTGGAGCGGAGCCAACTCTTTGTGACGCAGTTTTATAAAATCAGACGTTTACGTGTTTAATCTGCGTCTAAACTCCACCTGTGCTAAATAATAATCTATCAAACCAGCTGTGACTCTCTGTGAGTCTGTGAGTGTAAAGACTCAGAGCTCAGAGTCTCTCCACTCCAGCTCAGGACACATTCACAGAGTCAGTGAGGGCAGAGCAGCGGCTCCTCTCCACCTCCTCCACAGACTGATGGAGGCAGGAAAAGCTGCCTTCAGTCATCAGGAAGTAACAACGACTCTGAGTTCAGCTGCTGACCATCAGCTAACTCTGCTGCTGCTCTCATTCAGACTCTGATCACAGACTAACAGATCATGGCGGACACACTCGGCCTCGTTGGTCCAGCTGTGAGTCCGTTACCGTGAACGATGGAGCAGCAGATTTGTAAGCTGCACACAGCTGATGTTAGCCAGGAAAACATTACAGATTGTTAACATTACCTCAACACGGAGCTTCACACGGAGACGATCAGCATCAGTCAGAGACACAAAGTTCAGAAAGTGAAAGTAAACTCTGAAGAGGAAGGAAACAGCCAGAGAGGCGTTTGACAAACTGTGACAGCTGCTGTTAGAACAGATGTCACCATCATGTTAACATGTGGTTTGCCACACACTCCCCTCGTGCATATGGTACGACAGCGTTTCCACATGCCCCTGGTACACTGCCCCGATATCTCCCTGAAACATGCTCCCTCGTGCCTATGGTACGACAACATTTCTCCATGCCCTGGTACACGGACCATGTTAACAGATCCTGCAGCATCACGTGGCACAAACAGCAGTGTGCACATTTACACATGTGGAACACGAAGGTCATTAATACCTGATCATGACTCTGTCCCTGTGAACACCTGTCTGAACAGGAGCTGCACTCATGAAGCTCCAAGTAAGACTGAGTTAAAGACAGAAACTTAAAGACCAAATATTCAACTTCCTGATCCAGGATTCAAAGAGGATCAGCAGAGTTAACGTGTTGGAGGATTGGATGTTCCAAACACAGCTGCAGTCAGAGAAACAGATGCAGAGACAGACGAACATCATGTGATGAAGATGAAACTCTGTACAGACACAGGAGACAGCAGCATCGACTGTGATGCTCTCAATGACCATGTTCATGTTAAACACAGTTAGCAAAAGAAAATGAAAAAGAGAGAAAAACTTAAATAAATTCCTGATTCTTACAAATTTATTTTTAATACTATGGGGCAAAAGACATGTGTGGTATCCACAGAAATCTCAGTTAAAGTCTGATAGGAACCAGCAATGATTAAAAGAGTAGTTACGTAAATGCCCAAAAGTCCATAAACAAACAGAAACGAACCAGAAATTCTCCAGACTTCATGTAACCGGCTAAAGGCTAGTTAGCTTCCGGAGCTATCACCGATTCCAAACACCAAGTTTCACTGCACTCCGACTAAAATTCACTGAAATAGCTGCAAAAGAAGACCACAAAAACACACAGCGGCGCAAATGTGCTAAGACACAAACTGGCTTACGGTCCCGATTTCCTCCGTTATTTCTGCCGATAGCATCGTGATTATCAGCAGCTACCACGGCTGCATCAGAGCCACATCCATCAACAACCCCATTATAGAGACTGAAAATGTGATGTCATTCTGGGGTAAAATCGCAAAGGATTCTGGGAATGAGTGGCAAGTGGTACTAGTGCAAGCAGGCTTTCATATGAAAACAGTTACACAGCGATAAAAAGACACACAAATAATGGCAAGAAGCTGTGGTAAGCAGACGGGTAAAGAGATCGGTTGTTATCGGATTACGTCGTGGAAGAGAAATTGTTTAAGCCGTGTTTTTCCGAAGTAACAAAGAGCTGAGAGATGGCCTGGTTTACATCTGTAATGCCAAAAAAAATCCCCCAGAATGTGCTGTGAATGTAAACGGTTGGCTCTTCTTATACCTCTCCCAAACAGGAAGTCAGGAATAAAAAAAAACCATCCAACATATTTTGAGTGTTTTTGATTAAACTAAGATAGGAAGATATAATTTTTTGATATATGATAGTTTTAGAGGACTTACTAAACAGATGTATGTCAATTGACAGCATTAAAAAAAGTAAAATTAATTAATTTTTTTTTAAGTGGCCAACCGAATGGCTGATTTGTCACTTCATGGTGCTACTGCTAACATAACCTAAATGTTATTAATATTGATTATTTGCTATAAAATCATTGTTTATCCATTGCTAATGATAAATCAAATTAAGTGTTAATTTGATTAACATGATCCAGCTCTCCAAGACCACAGAATAAATGCTACACCCTAAGACCCCAATGACCAAAAACACAAGCAGGACTACGAGAAGATAGGTGGTAGGTGATAGGTGGTAACACATCTTGATTTGCACTGTTTTTTTTCTCTCTTTTTTTTTTTAAACAAAAATGATTTTGCACAGTAGCATTCAATCAGAAGTGGCCTGAATGTGAGTATTTTGTGCTGTAGCACATTTTTCACATTTGCAGATGAAAAACTATGTATTTTGTAATTTGATATTATACTGTCCTTTGATGGAATGGAAACAGCAATGTTCACTGGCATGCTGCTAGAAATAAACTGTATCCAATGCTGTGGATAGTTTTTGTTATTCATTTAATTTTAATTTGGCTCTTTACTTAATTGTTTTAACTGTATTATCTAATGTACTTGTATTTGCATGACATCTCAAGTGACATCTCAGCCGTTTGGTAGAGATCAATATTTTAAAAACTCCAGGGTCTATTCAAAAAAATGATTGTGGTTATTACTCACCCAAATCAATAAGAAATGAAAAAATAATTCCATTGCTTTTTTTTCTTGGTGAGGACCTCAAAGGGCTGAGAAACCTGGCCTTGATCACAAGGTTTTAGCGAACTATAGGCCTATTTCCAAGCTGCCTTTAGTTTCCAAGGTTTTAGGGAAAATTGTTTTTAGTCAACTGAAAGATTTTCTAGATGATAACGGCATCTTTGAGGTTTTTCAGTCAGGTTTTAAAACCATTCCTAGCAATGAATCTGCATTATTAAGGGTTTTAATGACATCCTTCTGGCATGTGATTCTGGTAACCATGTTGTTCTGGTCTTGCTTGACCTAACTGCTGCTTTTGACACTGAAGACCACAATACTCTAATTTCTCAATATTGTGATGCGGTGGGCAATGCTATTGGAAGTAAAAATAACTTGAATTACAATTTGGAAAACACAACTCTTTTTTTTTTTAATGAAACTCTGACTTGTATTATGAGTCTGTGGTCTGGGAGAGAGTCCTTTAACTCTGTCTGCAAAATATAGTATATAATGACCAATGTTGGGCAATTAATTATATAGTTACTTCTTCAAAGTTACTGGGTTTTGCAAACAACAAAGTTTTCTGCAGCTGTTTACCTAAAAAATGCAGCCAAGGCATTTTAAATAAACATTTCAAACTATTTACAGAACAATCAGCTGTTCTGCATCAAATCTGATGCCACACAAATTATTTGTGCCACTCCAAAAATAATTTCTGTCCACGTAAAGGAGAACATCACAGCCTGATACCTGCAGGCCTGACAACAGGAGATGTATCACTGCTGTAACACCTGTAACATTCAGCAGTCGCCTCATTGTTCTGACACACACAATAAAACTATTGACTACACTACACACTAACTACACAAGATTTGCGCTAAACGTCTCACATCTCTCACATCTCAAAACACCGCCGTCACTCCTAAAACTTCCTCCGTTTCTTAACAGCTAAATGCCATGTTTTGATTGGTCGACATGGTACATTTTTCGACCAATGGCAAAGGGTGGGGTGCTATGGTTTTGTCTCTGCTCACAGGTGGAGAGTGCTTTCGAGGCGTTTTCCTTTTAAATGCCGTTTTACCGTTTCTTCCGCAGTAAATATAAACAACGATAGTATTCAGGAAGAAAACCAAACATTGCAGATATTTTTATCATAACTCTGGTTTTACGTGGCCTATCAACACAGTTTAAAAACTGGTATAAAGTCCACACTTTTTCCGTTAATTCTTCCATCTATCCTGCTCACATATCCAAAGGTTGTACACGTTGTCATTAACGTGGCTTCACTCCACATCAGCCACGCCGCTTTGCTAGCTAAAACACCGGTGTCGGCACATAAGGACGCTGTCATAGCCTGTCGACGACGTTGATTAGCTGCGTATATACGAATGTGAATTACTTTAATTTTAATTCAGGTTAGAATTTTTTTGTGTGCGCAGCGCAGAGACCGTGCCAACAGTGCGCAGTTTAGAGGAACATTGGTGGTGGGTATTGGTGGCACTGCACTCAATTGGTTTAGGTCTTATTTTTCAGATAGAACTTTCTCTGTCAGCCTTCTCGGTTCCAAATCATCTTCTGCTTCTGCTCCTCTGTCATGCGGCGTCCCACAGGGCTCAATTTTAGGGCCACTGCTCGTTGTACTGTATTTATTGCCTCTGGCTTTCATCCTTAGAAGGCATGGGATCGCATTTCATTGTTACGCCGATGACTGCCAAATTTATTTGCCACTGAAGGGTGGCATCTCTCATGACATGCCTAGACGACATTAAACCTTGGTTGGCTCGAATTTTTTAAATTTTAATGAAAAGAAAAAGAGTTGTTGGTGTTTGGACCCAGTGGTCCCTGTGAGCCCTCCTCTGTAGATTTGGGACGCCTGGAAGTTTATTTTAAACCTGTTGTTACTGATCTTGGTTTGGACAAGTTGGACAGTGATTTTAAACTGGAGAACCAAATCAGAGCGGTGCTGAAGTCCAGTTTTTATCATTTAAGGCGAGTGGCAAGAGTAAAATCTTTTCTTTCAAAGCAGCACCTTGAAACAGTGATCCATGCTTTTATTTCTTCCCACCTGGACAACTGTAACGCACTTTATGTGAGGGACAGTCAGTCATTGTCCTCACGTCTGCAGCTGGTTCAAAATGCTGCTGCACGACTCCTAACAGGAACTTGTAAAAGAGAGCATATAACCCTGTGCTGGCCTCCTGCACTGGCTGCCTGTGTCTTTTAGAGTTCATTTTAAAATTCATGCGGTTTGTTGTTAAATGCTTTCACAGTCTTGCCCGCTGTAGCTCTCCGAGCTTCTTCATCTCCACACACCGTGTCGGTCTCTCAGGTCAGCTGACCAGCTGCTCCTGGAGGTACCGAGATCCAGGAGGATTTTATTTTTCTTTCTTTTGTTTGGCTTTTATTTATACTTTATGTAATTTTATTGGGGTTTTTTTTGGATTTCACAAGGAAGTCAAACAAAATGCAGTAATTTGCAAAACATGCTGCTAAACACAGCAGTACTAAAAAGTATTCCACCTGCTGAAAAGTGGATCTAATGTGGGCAGACTCACACTTAGCAAATAAACTTGTGATGTGAGAATGTAATCAAACTGTTGATCAGAGGCAAAGTCATTTAAAGTTTTACGATGCTATGTTAGCTGACATGATGTTAGCTTGTAAACTTGTGTTGTTGTCTGGGTCTCAGGTCTGATCTGATAATAACTAACTGTGACAATACAGAGATTAAATAAAGGATGTTTGTGGGATTTGTTATGTTAGAACTAGGGCTGGGTATCGTCACTGATTTCTAGAATCGATTCAATTCCGATTCAATTTAATTCAATTTGAATCTGTGAAATTTTGACAGAAATATTAGAAATATTATAATTCAGATCAGTACATTTACATATTTTTGTATCAATAAAAAGAGACACCACCAAGACTTTATCAAAGGTGTGAGCGTCACAGCAGATGCCTTTGTGTCAAAGCAGCTGAAGATAAAACACAGAAAAACATGAAGGTGGTTTTCCTGGCCTGGATTTATAAAAATATTCTGCAGTACATCAAAAACGAAAGAAAACCATTAATCAACATATGAACCAGGGGCGATTTTAGCCCATTTTTGGGGGTGCTGAAGCACCCCCAAAATGATTCAAAGCACCCCCAAAGATTTCTTACTTTTTTTTTGGACAATATTTTCTGTTTGTGTGACACACTACTAAAAATATAAAAAGCATACAGTACTTAATTGAGGTGGAACATTTTAACAACAAAAGTATAGATAACCCCTCCCCCCTCCCAAAATGGTTTGTTCCAGCCCGCCTCCCTCCTTCTCTGGCTCTGGCGCGTTGCTGCCAGAGTTATAGTGGCTGGGACCTGAGACGTAGCGGAGCGGATGCATAAGTGCCTGGCTTAAAACAGAGCATATTAGCTGCATTTAACCTTCAGTTACTCTTTATATAGTTAGGTAGGAGTCAGACCATGTTTGTTTTTAGCTGAAAAACATTACACCCAGGTAACCTGCTGTGTTGTAAACGTGTTTCCCGACGATGTTTGCTACCCTACAATCCGTCCTACTCTGTAGTAAATTCAGCGATATTTGACCGTCCTGTTGCTCCCATTGAAATTTATATAGCCTATTTAAAGTTTGAAATGTAATTAGAGAAACTGGTTATTTTATCATATGTGCATATTGAACCCAAGGTACTAACTAGCTGACTGGATGCCCATTAACCTTATAACTCCTGTTGTGTGTGTGTGTGTGTGTGTGTGTGTGTGTACAGAAAGACAGCCAGGTTCATATAAGATCAGATCAAATTATCCATCAATAAAGGATAATGTTGGATCAGTGTTTCAATATTTATATCCTTTATTAGATGTACATGTGGTTTGGTTATTTGCCCTTTGGTTGAAAGTACACTGAGAGAGGACTTTTTTTATTAGTGATCTTAATAATATTTTTTTTTAAATCAAATTGAATACAATCTATTTGTGTATGATTGTCGGTCCAAAGAGGGAGAGAGGAAAGAGGAGAACCTGAGGAGAAAGTACAAGTTCAGGAAGAACCAGGTAAGAAAACAGACAGGGAATACTAACAGGCAAAACAGAAACTGTTAAACTGGCAAAGAAAAAACCCCAACTAATTTTACTCGTACAATCTGGAAGTTGTTTTCTCCCTATATTAAAGCTGCTGTACAGAATCTGCAAATCAAACTCAGTTGTCAGCCCTGGCACTGCATTACCATATTGAACTTAAGTCAGAGGAAGTCACGGTTGTCAAAAACTTTTTGAAGCTCAAGAGTGAGGCTGGTGCCATCCCAGATATGTTAACATTGTACAATCTTCTGGATAATCAGATCTTCTCCACACTGAAAACTGTTATTCAGGTTGCCCTAACAAACCCAGTTAGCAGCTGTAGCTGTGAGAGGTCTTTTAGTGTCTTGAGTCAGCTCCATAACTGGCTGAGAAGGACCATGGGTCAAAGCAGACTCCAGCACCTGGCTGTGATGTCAGTTGAGAAAGAGATGCTTGAGAGACTTGACCACCAAAATGTGATAGACAGATTTGCCAACCTCAAGGTGAGGTGACATAGAATAAAAGAAAAGAAAAAATCTGCAGAGCCATAATAGTATCTGCAGTAAAGATCTTTTCATACACTGTATACATTGTACCACAGGCCAAGGTGTCTCAATTTTTTAAATTTTTTAATAATATTTTGTACATTTCAAGGACTTCTATTTTTGGAGTGTATTTTTGTGTATCTGTATTATACATACTCATTAAAATTGAATCTCTGTCCAAAAAATGCACTCAGTTTACTTTTTACTGACTATGAGCATCATTCATTATTCTCCCGCAGTAATTAAGGTTTTTTTTTTTTACATTCCAATCCATTCTTCTTTAGCAGCATTTAAATAACCTTTATCAGATTTGGTGGTTTTGTTACAAACTTTTCAAAAAAGTGTTTTGCTTTTCTTTCACAAATGTGGGGATTAAATAGTGTTAAAATGTACAAAACAGTGATGTCATGTTTTGTGATGAGGACCCAGGGACAGAGACACTTGCTGAATTTAAGAATCTTATGATTTAATAAATAAATTTGCAGACTTACACAGAGAGGGTAAAATTATGACGACTAATAATGGAGATGAAGACAACAGACGATGAGTACAGGGAGGAACAAGGGTTTAAATGCACCCAGGAGACAGTCAGAGGGAACTCGGGACAACTGGAGACATTTAAGGATGGAGGGACTGACAGACACAGGGAAGAAGTCTCATCGTGACGAGTAAAGTTTATCTTGCCTGGATGGGCAGCTCTCTGGGTGCTCAGCACCCCCAAAGCACTGATCCTAGAATTGCCCCTGATATGAACGTTACCTCTGACGTTACAGCGGTTTTATTAGAGACACTAAGCGTTTTGCATTTTGCATCATTTTAAAAAGTTTAAATTTGTTCAGTATTGAACGGCAGAAATTAGGTTTTCTTTTCGGAAGAATGTAAAAGGGAAAAAAAAACAGCGGCCGACAGCGCTGTAAACAACAGTAGACTTGTGCGTAACAAGCAAGCGAATAATGCAGAAAACAGATTTTTAGACGGGAAACTGTTCTTGAAGTACAGAGAGAGAGAGAGAGAGAGAGAGAGAGAGCTGTGCATGAAGTGTGATTTTATGGTGGTGGAAGCAAAACAGTAAAAGTCAGAGTGATTTCATGACGATGTTTATGTGAAGCGTAGTTTGGATCTTCTTTTGCTGCTGGTTTGGTCAATATTGTTTGAGAGAGATCAAACTAACAGCTTTAGAATCAGCACAAAAGGGCGTGAACACAAAGCGCGACCCGCCGACAGATCAGAATCAGCGAGCTGTCGGCTTTCAGCCCGACCGTGTCCGTGCCGTCAGGTGAGAAAGGTGACATCTCACTGATTCTGATCCGCGCTGTGTGTTTACGTCTTTGTGCAGAATCCGTGTTCCTGCTCTCATTTACTGTCTTAGCTGTTTGGTGGTTGTTGACATTTTGTGAGGTTTCACCTGAGATTCTGGCGTTTCGGGCAAAATAAATTTATATTAAAAAATCGATTCAGGATTTTAATGAACTGATTTTACGTTATCCAAGCCAGAATCGATTTGAATCGATGAATCGATTATTAAAACCCACCCCTACTTGGGACTATAACTTCAGTTAAGGAGTGAGACGTAAGGTGACAAGGAGAATGAAGAGAAGGAGACAGAAGTAACTAGGAAGAGAAATTAAAAACAAAAATTTGAAATGATGAAATATTGTGTCAACAGATGCTGGTGATTTTAAAAATTCAAGTAATTTAAAGTTTTTATCCTATTTGTTGTTTTTTTCATATTCTTCTATCTGATAGAGGTTATTAATAAAACAGGTTCTCTTTCTGGTTTCTCTTTCTGAACGTGCTCTCTACAGCTTATCACATCCAAAATGGCGGATGTCGAGTACAAACCTCGACAGAAACAATCAGCAAGAATTTTAGCATCAGTCCAAAATAAAACTGTCCAACTACAGAGATTTAAAATCCAACTAAACTATGAACAGAGATCTTTTACAAATAAGCTTTTGATGAGATGACAGTGGTAACTAAAACTTACACATCAGCGCACACAGACAAAATGGCGGGAGAGCGTTTAACGGTCGGCCTCATGAGTCCGTTACCGGGAACTATGGAGCGGCAGATTTGTGCTGGAACTGAGCTGCACACAGCTGATGTTAGCCAGGAAACATTACACACTGCTAACGTTACCTTCACACGGAGCTTCACACGGAGACGATCAGCATCAGTCACAAACACCAAGGTCAGAAAAGAGGAACTTTGAGCAGGAAGGAAGGAGTCAGAGAGGCGTTTGAGGACACGTTTACAACCACGAACATCAGAAGCTGTCTGTGCTGCATTCAAGTGCAACCTGGAAACTCACTAATCTCTGTCATGTTGTCCAAAGATGATTTATTTCTGCTGGTTTTCCTGTTTGAAACACAAACATGTGTCATCACTTTGTTGTTCTTCATCCTGCAGCGTTTGAATATTTCAGCACTGAACTGATCATAAATTCATGAAGTCATGAATGAAAGTGCAGACTGAGAGTGGATCACATGATGTGTAAGGTGTGTCATGTGACATGTTCAGTATTGTCACACGTGTCTAGATTGTCCCTGATATCATAACTGCTCAAACACTGATGATTATATTTGAAGAATTATTACTGATGGCAGCAAAGTTTGAATGGAGCTCTCTGTCTGTGCTGATTTGTCACCCTCTGGAGGTCAAAGCACAAACTGCATGATGTCACTGTAATCACCACAGTGACAGGAAGTGTTTTTACTGACTGAAACACTGAAATGATGCTAACGGCTGTCGTTAGGCTCACTGATAGCAGTGCTGATGTGTTCATGTCAAACACTGGCTCAGGTCAGACTCCTTCATCCTTCTCCAACGTGAGGCCGCCCTCAGACCCACAGGAGCTCTGACCTTTGACCTCCTGACCCTAACCATTCTAGTCTCTTTGCATCTTTAAATGCAAATCCATCCAAACTGTAGCAGAGCAAAAGAAGCTGGAAGTTGGTCTATAAATGATGTTGTCGAAGGAGCTTGTAAAGAAAAGCGTCTGGACTTCTTTTAGTTGCTTGAAGATGTTTCACCTCTCATCTGAGAAGCTTCTTCAGTTCTACGGTCAAATGGTGGAGAGTCCCAGATTTAAACCCAGTGGGAGTATCCCCAAAGAGGGACATGGACATTTAACGCCCTGTGACAAAGTGGGTGAGAGTACCACTTGTCTATATTCTTAGTTAACATTCTTGTTTTGATTTAACCATATTTCACATGTAATCTGCAATAGGCAAACATCTACTATCCCGGGTTTGTTTATGTTTTGAAAAATAAGGATAAAAATAATAAAATAAAACAAAATAAAAGATAACTGCAAATAAGTACAAATAAGTAACTGAAGACGTGTGGTCTGCAGATGTCGATGTACATGGATGTACAAAGGAGTTTAATGTGCAAAATGAACTTAGTGTGCAAAGTGACCTGATGTGCAAATTGCAGTTTGAGGTCGGTCAGCTGTTCAGGAGTCTGATAGCAGTGTGGAAGATGGAGTTGTTGAGTCGGGATGTTCTGGATTTCGAGGGCAGAAGTGTGTCTCTCCTCTGGACTCTGCGATGGTAGCTGCTCTGCAGAGAGGGCAGCAGGGCCCTGATGATCTTCTCCAGATCTTCTGGCTGAGGGAAAGGTTGAAGCTCGTTAGCACATGCTTTAAGTGTCCTGGTCCTGGGTGTGACCCAGTATTTTGTGTTTGATTTATTATCCTTCTTTATTGCTAAAGAAGCTTGGAGTTCCTGTTTCTGTATCCTCCCTGTGTTTCACGTTTGGTTCCCTTTGCCTCCTGGTCAGTCATGTTTCTCTGTCTCAGTGTCAGGTCCATATCTGTGTTTCCTGTTTTACTTTGAAAGTCTTTTGCTGTGTCCGAATTCAGAGGAAGGATGCTCATAAGGACACTACCTACGTCACAGTGTTGGTCTGTGTCAGTGTACATGCGTATGTGTGCGTCTGTGTGTGTGTTCAACCGAGAGAAAGTGTCCCTTCACCCGGTTAAGCAAAGGTCAACAATCTTCGATAAAGCGGGTGGCCTTGAAGGAGGGGAAGAAAGTCACAACAAACAGTCTTATTATCTAAAGGAGAATTGTTATTCCGTCAGCTTTTACCTTGAGTATCCAGCTGGTGCCAAGAGGGCCACATGAGATGAAGATGGTAGCTGTTTTGGTTAGTGCGAACAAACTGCTTCCAATTTTACAGTTGGTCTAATGTCCATCACTGGTCACCAGGTCTCTCAATTCCCATTGTTCTTCTCCAAGATCTTATCCATATAGCAGAGCCAAGAGCTTCTCCAAGGTCTTATCCATATTGCGTTCAATAAACACAGTCTGAGTACTCACGGCCCTGCCCATCGTCTATCGTGTCGGCCTTGTGGGATTTTGAACAGCTGTAGCCGCTCCTTATTGTTCGATAAGCCGAGCCAGCTCCAGTCAGCCAGAACTCTGTTACCGTAGTTAACAGATGGTAGATGTCTTCAGTGTCCTCCATCGAGAGTCTCGCCAGACACACGGCGCAACCGACCATCGAGTATCCGGCAGCAAACGTCTCTGCAGGACAATCAGGCTCTTCAAGGTCAGGAGTTGTCAGTTTCATTAAGGGACCAGTTGATCAAATCCATAATTCTTCTTAAGTTTTTAGAGAACAAGTCTGGGCGACTCTCTTAGGGTCAGAGAATAAGCAAGATTGTAGAAAAGACATGAGAAGCGAAGCAGGAAAGATAAGGGAGAGGGAGAAAGTGCGACCACCTCCATCAAGAGCCAAGAGAGAAAGAAGGACACAGTCTGATTGTGTTTCCTGATCTTGTGAAGAGGATGAGATTCTGTTTTCTCGTGTTTCATTCCCAGAGACAGTCAGAGAGGCTGACGAGGTTTTGTTATGGAAATTTTAACAATAACCTGCAACACACCCAGTGAGCTTGATTTAAAGTGGGTTTAATAAACACATTGCAATGTGGGAGAGCATCCCAGTGAAACACCAGGACCATCTCTGCCTTGTGGCCACCGCCCTTACATCTTATACACAGAGACACAGACAAAGAACATTCCACAAACTCTAACATGTTGGCCCCTCTCATGGGGCGGGGGGCTATACCTCCTCCCGCACAGAGAGAATTATGACCTTGTTTTCTGCTTAGCCTTCACCTAAGGATTTACATCCCTGATAAGCAGAAGGAGTCTCACTATCTGTTTAACGTCTCCCATTACAACAGCCTCACTGTGTTAACTTTCCACATGCATGTAAAGTAGTGGCAGGAGTGCTCTTACTATGGTAAAGTGAGAAAGTGATATTACTATAACTAATGTGATATAATTAAATATGTGATTAATATATGAAAAAAGAAATCTGCCACCACAGTTTGCACGTGTGCAGAGGACGGAGGGAGGATACAGTCATGAAACAGTTTAGGAGTTTCTTGTGATTGGCTGAGCTTTCAAAGGAGCCCCGTCCTTATTATATATGTCATGGAAACACTTATCAGCAGTGACATCAGGTTTATAAAAAACATTTATTTTAATAAAAAACACATTTTAAAAGCAGATTTTCTTAAACTAGCTTGTGTTTGTTGCATAAATCAGCTGTACATAAATAATTGAATTATTAGTGATGAATAATGTGAGAGACATTTATTTTTATTGTCTTGTTTTTATAATCTAGAGGTTTTTTAAACAATCTTCTCCTATTAGTATAATTATTCTACATGTAGTATTTTAATGGGATCCATAGATAAACAGCAGAAAACCATCAGTCTAAACACAGTCTAGCCATGAAGTGAAATAACACAGTTAACTTTGTTAATGATCACACAATAATAAATCTGTGATAATATTACAGTCAGTGACTCAGCCACAGTAAACCAGGATGTACGACGACATCATCATCACCTTCCATCAGTCTCACATCAATAATCACAAGAAATCTTCTTTCCTCATGTAGCCAAGTACAGGATAGAGTAGGGAAGTTAAAGTAAGATGGAGAGAATGGGCCAATAGCTAGATTCGTAGGAGGATAAATTGAGTTGCGTGCAGAAGAATGACTGGAGCCACAAGTAAAGTTGCTTTGAATTGTATTGAATTATATAGCAACAATTAAACAGAGTTTCATCAACAGGAATGAAACATAAAACAAAACACAATGACAGCAATAATAATAATAACCAGAATCCTACCTGAGCTCAGATATGTCAGTCTTGCCGGCTTGATAGTCAGTGTTCAGTCAAGTCAAATCAAAAGGTCAAAAGTCACAGACTTTTGACCTTGGATCTGATTTTGCAATTGTTCGTGAGAGAAGAACAACCTGCCCTTCTGGGCCAACTCGGAATGGCTGTGGTTCGGTTCAAAGGGAAAAGCTCGCCATCTTCCTCGTGAGGAAGAAATCCAGGTCTCACGATGCCACAAACAAACCTAGCCTATGAGGGGCCGTACAAGCCAAAATTCATTCTTTCACTCTCACATACATATATTTTCACCCTCACACACATATATTTTCACCCTCACACACATATATTTTCACCCTCACACACATATATTTTCACTCACACATACATATATTTTCACCCTCACACACATATATTTTCACCCTCACACACATATATTTTCACCCTCACACACATATATTTTCACTCTCACACATATATTTTCACTCTCACACGTATATTTTCACCCTCACACACATATATTTTCACCCTCACATACATATATTTTCACCCTCACATACATATATTTTCACCCTCACACACGTATATTTTCACCCTCACATACATATATTTTCACCCTCACACACATATATTTTCACCCTCACATACATATATTTTCACCCTCACATACATATATTTTCACCCTCACACACATATATTTTCACCCTCACACACATATATTTTCACCCTCACATACATATATTTTCACCCTCACACACATATATTTTCACCCTCACACACATATATTTTCACCCTCACACACATATATTTTCACTCACACATACATATATTTTCACCCTCACACACATATATTTTCACCCTCACACACATATATTTTCACCCTCACACACATATATTTTCACCCCTCACACATATATTTTTTCACACACATATATTTTCACTCACACATATATATTTTCACCCACACACACATATATTTTCACCCTCACACACATATATATTTTCACCCTCACACATATATTTTCACCCTCTCACACATATATTTTCACTCTCACACATATATTTTCACTCTCACACATATATTTTCACCCTCACACACATATATTTTCACCCTCACATACATATATTTTCACCCTCACATATATTTTCACCCTCACATACATATATTTTCACCCTCACACACGTATATTTTCACCCTCACATACATATATTTTCACCCCACACACATATATTTTCACCCTCACATACATATATTTTCACCCTCACACACATATATTTTCACCCTCACATACATATATTTTCACCCTCACACACGTATATTTTCACCCTCACATACATATATTTTCACCCTCACACACATATATTTTCACCCTCACATACATATATTTTCACCCTCACATACATATATTTTCACCCTCACACACATATATTTTCACCCCACACACATATATTTTCACCCTCACACACATATATTTTCACCCTCACACACATATATTTTCACCCACACACATATATTTTCACCCTCACACACATATATTTTCACCCACACACACATATATTTTCACCCTCACACACATATATTTTCACCCTCACACACATATATTTTCACCCCACACACATATATTTTCACCCTCACACACATATATTTTCACCCTCACACACATATATATTTTCACCACACATACATATATTTTCACCCTCACACACATATATTTTCACCCTCACACACACACCTCACACACATATATTTTCACCTCACACACATATATTTTCACTCTCACATATATATTTTCACCCTCACACACATATATTTTCACCCTCACACACATATATTTTCACCCTCACATACATATATTTTCACCCTCACATACATATATTTTCACCCTCACACACGTATATTTTCACCCTCACATACATATATTTTCACCCTCACACACATATATTTTCACCCTCACATACATATATTTTCACCCTCACATACATATATTTTCACCCTCACACACATATATTTTCACCCTCACATACATATATTTTCACCCCCACACACATATATTTTCACCCTCACACACATATATTTTCACCCTCACACACATATATTTTCACTCACACATACATATATTTTCACCCTCACACACATATATTTTCACCCTCACACACCCTCACACACATATATTTTCACCCTCACACATATATTTTCACCCTCACACACATATATTTTCACTCACACATACATATATTTTCACCCTCACACATATATTTTCACCCTCACACACCCTCACACACATATATTTTCACTCACACATACATATATTTTCACCCTCACACACATATATTTTCACCCTCACACACCCTCACACACATATATTTTCACTCACACATACATATATTTTCACTCTCACACACGTATATTTTCACTCTCACACACGTATATTTTCACTCTCACACGTATATTTTCACTCTCACACACGTATATTTTCACTCTCACACACGTATATTTTCACTCACACACGTATATTTTCACCCTCACACACGTATATTTTCACCCTCACACACGTATATTTTCACTCTCACACACATATATTTTTCACTCACACACGTATATTTTCACCCTCACACACGTATATTTTCACTCTCACACACGTATATTTTCACTCTCACACACGTATATTTTCACTCTCACACACGTATATTTTCACCCTCACACACGTATATTTTCACCCTCACACACGTATATTTTCACCCTCACACACATATATTTTCACTCTCACACACATATATTTTCAGTCTCACACACATATATTTTTGTCAGTTGAGCTTTATATATTATGTTTAACCCGGTGACCACCCAGTCAGCTGGTGGGTAACTATGGCGTTATTTTGTGCCACTATTCTGAGCGCACATAAAAAAAAAGTTGAGCCCGTCCCATCTCGATCTAGTGGCGAGGACAACGATGTGACCATTTCAGGAGATGATAAAATATTTCTTAACACCCGATAGCTTGCTGAAGAACTCGAGTTTCTTCTCCCCTCAATGCTGTCAGACACTTGAAAGTGACCCGCGTGCTTCTCAGCCAATCACAGCGGTACAGACACCCAGCCTTCCGTTTCCATTAAACTCCTTCCGTTTCCACTATACTCTTTCATTCACATACATTATTCTCTCTTGCACATATATATTTTCTTCTGACACGTATGCATTCTCTGCTTACATACATATATTATTTGTGAGATTAAATGCATATTGAATGCATGTAAATGAGAGCAAAATGTAGGAATGCATAAATGAAAATGCATGTATGTTAGAGTGAAAATGTAAATATATACATTAAAATACATGTATAAGAGAGCACAATATTGCAATGTGTGCGTTAAATATGTGTAAACATGAGAATAAAAATATCTAAATATAAAGATTAAAATAAAACTATATGAGAGTGAAAGTATATGTATGTGAAAGAAGAATATATGTATGTGAGAGTGAAAATATATGTGTGTGAGAGAAGAATGTATGTGTGTGACAGTGAAAGAATGAATTTTGGCTTGTACGGCCCCTCATACTAGCCAGCACGCTTTTAATGTTCAACTCTCAGAGAGGATCTTGTTCGCTTCACCCGTGCAGATCGCGATGGTTCCAAAGTCCAAAATGTTCAACAAATCAGGTCCGTTTCTCCAAGCTCCTTGCAGATCTCCGGTATGGATATTTGCTCAATTTATGAAGTTTATGGTTATTTTCCAGCAACAAGCTTGGCGGTGAAAAATGGTCTCGTGCACCTCCATCTCTCTCTGTGTCTGAGCAAATGTGACAGTACAGAGCAGGGGAAGGCGGGGCTTGTTCCCTCCTAACCAGTAGGGGTGTTAAATGTACTCTTTGGGGTTTTATTCTTATATTTATATTATTTATCTTTTATTATGGATTTACTTCAGCTCAACTCAGTGACACAGTAATGATAAATCTCAATTAACAATAACAATGTTGTAGTGCATTACTGAGTCGTGTAAACTCACTGGGTTACACTCACATTTGCTGTTTTTCTAAACTTCAGTGATCTCCCCTATGAAACAAAGATGTTCAGGCTTGGATGTGCCCATCCTCCCTTCTCTAATTCCAAGATCAGCATTAGAAACCTGCATTTAATCAGAGTAGATTCATTAGTTAAGTATAATTCAAGTAATTTGATTAAGTGATTATTATTTATTTCATCTTTTGCTTTCCTTCTGCTAAATTGCTTCAATAAACAAATCTGCATTTGAAAAGTCTAAATTGTGGACACTGAACTTTTAACCTTTGTGAAACGGTCAAGACTTGAGCACCCTGTTGAGTATTTGTTGGTGACCAATGAGAGAGAAGGCACAAAGATGACATCAGAAGTTGATAAGGAGACACAGTCACATTCATGTTTGAAACAGTGTAACCATACAGTTTAAAGACTGGATAAGAGAGGTGGAGAACAAACTCAACCTGGGTGTCTATTGTCTTATGTAGTGTGGGAGATGATTGGATGATGGGCTGGGTGTAGTTTCCTCTGCGTTGGGGTCGGGTGGGCCGTCCCGGGCTCTGTGGGGCTTGGCTGTGCTGCTGCTGTTGGCCCTGGTCTGGATGGGCCTGGGCCCCCTGGCCTCGGTGGATTCCAGGGAACGGGGGTGCTTACTGGGGTCAGTGGGGGAACTGGCCCCAGGGAGAAGCTACTTGGACCTGGGGGTCCAAGTTGGGCAAGTGCTGAGTATTTATATGCGTGCATGAGGGTGGGAACACATGTTTGTGTCTGTTTGTGCCTGTTTGTCTATGTCTGTGTATCAGGTCGGGTATTAGACTCCACCTTTCTGGGAACATCTCAGCCCCCCCACCCCAGGTGTGGGGCCCTATCTGCCCCCACCACACTCCCTGCCAGTGGCTGATGCCCTCAGCTGTCGGTGCCTTGGTGGTTCTTGACGTCCTGGGCTGCTGGCTTGACAGTGCCTGGCGCCCGTGGCTCGGTTGGGCCCCTTCCCAGGGGTGGGGGGCCCTCCATCCTGTCTGGTGTGGCTGGCTGCAGGTTTAGATAATGCCCTGGGTGAACACACCTGAATCAAATGAGTAGTTCATTGCTAGGCCTCTGGAGAACTACAAGACATGTTGAGCCATTTGAATCAGCTGTGTTGGATCAAGGACACATCCAAAAGCTGCAGGACACCGGCCCTCGAGGCCTGGAGCTCGACACGTGATGTAGAAAACAGTTGAATATGTAAATCCTTCACAGTTACAGGGACTTTTACTGGTTTGGCCCATTAAAGTCAAAGGGGCTGCATGTGGCCCCCATGTAAAGTCAGTGTGACACCCTGCTCTAAATCATGGACTACAGGAACCATTAACACTCTAGCATAGCATCAGTATAGCAGAGCAAGCATTCCCAGTCACTGATGACACACACTAGCTGTTCCTGCATTAGCAGTTAACGTTAGCCATGCTAGCTTCCTGTTACTGACTTTGCTCATGTGCAACACGCTGGCTGTGTCCCAATCCAGCGACCGCACGCGGCTTCATAGTACGCACAGTTCAGAGACTACATGGGGCGTGTATTACGAAGTGCAGAAGTGAGAGGCTTGTGAAATGGGATGGTCTGGCCTTCCCAAACCTGCTCAGGTTGCCTAGCAACCATGATACAAACCCAAGAAACGTTTCATATTTTCAACATTTCATTCTTTGTTTGACAGAAATGAAGGAGAAAATTGTTTTTGTTTGTTCATTTTTTAATGACATCACTTTAATCAGTTGAGTATCTGAGGCTGAGACCACAGGACTGTAAAACATGATTGTTGGGCTTCATTCCTGTACTGAACAGTCATTTCAAGATTAGTTAGTAAATAACAATTAGCTGATGTTGTTCATGAGACTAAAATCATCTCACTGTGGTAATGCAAATATAATATGATCAATATTATAGTTATTATAGTAATCATTTTTTAGTTATTACAGCAGTGAACTTGCATTTGTCAAATACTGAGCTTCAGTAGAGATTCAAGTTACAGTTATTTATATGTCCTATTGTGGAGGTATGCAAAGACGACAGGAGAGGTCTCAATGTCTCACTGCAACTTTATTAACTGACTCACCAGAACTCCACATACAAAAAGCGCCAAAATCTCCACCCCAACACCTCCCTTCAACTTGGGTGTGAGTGGAGCCACCTGGTGGTCCGCCACACTATCACCTTAAATCTTCACTCAAAGACAAGTATCTTTGGCAGTGTTTATATAGATGTATCATATATAAGAGACAAATATTGTTCTTTTAATATGTTGGCATTACTAAATTTGGCTCAATGCTTACATATATGTGTAAAAAGAAAATGTACGAGCTGTGATAACTGTTTCTGATAGAATGAAGAGTAGACTGATATATTAAATATTCAAATCAAATCAAATCACTTTTATTGTCACGTCACATGTGCAGGTACACTGGTACAGTACATGTGAGTGAAATTCACTAGCCTAGCATTAGCTTACCGGCGTTTTTGAATGCGCGACCGCGGCTCCGCATTTTCATTAATTGTGGCAAAACAAAACAAACAAATAACTCACCGTTGAGTCGATTGTGAGGTGGTGTAAAGATGAATGAATCGGCCGGGTTATTGCACGCTGTCAACTAGTATGTAGTGTAAAAGTTGTCAATATCTGACAAGAACGCCAACCACAGGGACAACAGCAGCCAGAGGAGCAGGGAACATGCAGCCGATTGACCCGGAACTTATACGGGGTTCATTCCCGCCACAATAAAGGGACTGGCGGAAGTGGGGTCAGAAATTACCGTGGTTACACTGCCCAGCCTGACTTTACACCCACCTAAAAATCTGTTCTTTCCATTTTGATCCTGATTAACACGACAGGCCTGATGTTTTATTCCATAGAACCATCTGTGAAACTGTAAAATCCAGTGTAAGTTTGTAATTCTTTTCATTACCACTAAGCAATTACATCATTACCTCAGTGATGAAGAGTGGTTATGTTGTTAGGTTAAACCATCAGTGATGTCTGACCTGAGCTGAGACACTTTGTCCAGAGCAAACAGGAGAGACTCTGAGCTCTGTTAGGTTTTTGTATTGTTGATTGTCATTTATGCTTAGAAATATTTACTCATATATGCTTAGAAGTATATAATCATTTGTAGATTGAAAGAATGTCTCATCCTAGGAGGTCTATAACAGCTCTGTGTAGCATGAAGAGGGGAGTGTGTTCACTCCTCTTCAGAGTGTTCTGGTATAGATCACACACCTCCTAGGAGAGGTCGTATCTTCTCCTGCTGATATATGGTATAACAAACACACGTATATCTGTTTGAGTGTAAGAGCCTTTTGTTCAGATGTACCGCTAGACTCCTGGCACCAGCTTTGGGGAGTCACATTCCACACACACACACACACACACACACAAGGTATTCTTTGTTCACATGCATACCTATATAAGAGGTCATATGTTAATGAACCTATGCATATTCATGTTCAAGGTTCAAGGTTCTTTATTTGTCACATGCATAGTTATACAAGTATAACACACAGTGAAATGTATCCTGACACGCTCCTCGACATGTGCAAAAACGGGGGTGTAGAGGAATAACATTATAAATATATATAGTATATACATTGGGTGAATGTGCAGTAGAAGCAGCAGCAGGTGAATTCTGTACATTAATATGAATAGACATCTGACTATTTTACAGAATGGACACTATAAACATATTTAAAGTTAAAGGAATTGAGTGTCTGGAGGAGAGTCTCAGTCAATTATAGATGATGTGAGATGGCGTGTGTGTGTGTGTGTGTGTGTGTGTGTGTGTGGGGGGTTGGTTTAGGGTCCGGATGGCTTGAGGATAGAAGCTCTTCTTGAGTCTCTCTGTCCTTGCCCGGATGATGCGGAACCTTCTACCAGATTGTAGAAGTTGGAACAGTTTGTTGCCAGGATGGGACGGGTCCTTCAGTATCTGCGTTGCTCTAGTCCAGCATCTCCTGGTGTAGGTGTCCTGAAGTGGGGGGAGAGCAATCCTGCAGCAACGTTCTGCTGTACGGATCACTCTCTGGAGAGCTCTGGAGAGAGTAACCACAATAAAAGAGCAGTGTTACGGGGGAGCGGACGAGAGCAACTGGGGTCAAGCGAAGGAACGGCGCCTGTCCAGTTCTCTCCCGTGCACGTGAAACATAAAGAATGTTGCCTACTCGTGTCTTGCTTGCTGTGTAATTACATTGCCTTCAACGTTCCAGCGAATAGGTTCAAGCTACAAACCTATCAAGCTCCCTGCTGGTATGGAGCTCCACAGCAGGTTGAATGATGCAGGATGAAGAGCAGAGCTGAAAAGTCCACCGAGTCCAGCTGTGTGCAGGTCAGATTGATCACATGACGCAGTGACCTCAGTAAACCTGGTACACTGTAACTGCTGTGAGCTTCATGGATGTGTCTGATGGCAGATAGCACAAAGCTGGGACTGGACCTGAAAGCATACAGAGTGTTAACGCTGGCATGATGGACGACTCCAGTCAGAGGATATCATTAAGATAAAACACCAACCTTTGAAACACAATCCTGTCCAGGAAGGGCAGCAGATGGGAGAAGTTTTCCTGTAAACAGCTGACCTTTTTCAGGTTGACTGTGATGGTCTGACCTGATGAGTGCTGTAAGAGAAAGTAAAGAACCTCCCAGGTCAGACAGCAGGAAGTCAGGTCTCCACCTACTTTACTGAAGAAACTCTGAGTCAGCTCCGGATCCTGGACTTCATGAAGGAGGGCAGGAAACTGCTGCAGGTTCTCATTCTTCATTCTGGAGAAGAATCACAGTAACATTCATGAATACATTTGTTAAACACAGAAGAATCTGGTACTTTAAACATGATGTGACTTCAGACAGATTACCTGATGCTCAGTGGGCCACGATGATGAAGCAGCAGCGCAGTGAGATGCTGAGTTGGGATGCAGAGCTCTGACAGGTCTAAGTGTCTGACTGTCCAGACCCTCAGCAGAGACGCAACACTGCTGACAACTCTGAGCAACACTCTGTCTGACAGGGAGGACAAGCTGTCAATGATGGAAAGCTTTTCAATGACCAACGACGGAGAGACTCTGTCTGTTCTCACCCAACGGGACAGCAACAACACCATTTCTGTGCTCAACCTGACAAAGTAACAAAATGAATCCAGGAAGGACACATGTTTATGCAAACCCATTAACATAACAACAGAGTGATGATAAAGAATACAGATAACCTCTCAAATGACACCTACCTCAGACTTTTGATATTTGGTGTATCTTTAAAAAAGCAGCGAGGCTCCTCTGGCAGACATCTTTCTGGGTTTGAGGCTAAGATTCACTTTAGAGCCACAGAGGCCAAGAACTCTTCCTACAGACCTGCAGGTCCTTCTGGGTGACTGTCCAGTCAAGAGCAGGTTGAAATCCAGGAGCTGCAGCAAAGAGGACATCTGCTGCAGCTCCTGTTTGGACTTGACTGCAAAAGATGTATAAATCGTTTGGAAGAAACCTGCATCACAGCTGAAACAGAAAGAAATATGCACATAATGTTACTTTAGCTTGGCTTGCTTCATTGCTTCGTTTGGTAGCACTTGAAGATGCCAACACATTTTGGTCTTACATCTTCATTGTCAGCAAAGCCAAATTTAAGGTAACAATTGTTATACTTCGTAATTTTGCTAGTTATAATTTTCCATTACTTCTTGAAGTGGACAGACTTCATTAATTGCCCATTGTGCTAATTAGCTCAACCCTTGGTGCCGCACATGTAGTTAAGTGCCACTATGTGTTTTCGCAGACCTTCAACCTCTGGTCCGCAGACCCCTGGTGGTCTAGGGACCCCAGTTAAGGGCCACACCAATAAAGGATGTTGGACATAGAGATGCATCCTTATTATGTTTTGTCTCAATAGTGAAGGTGAATAATGTTTTTTCTGCTGATTTCATTTGACTCGTTTACCTGAGCTGTGAGATATAAGGCAGACACTGCAGGAAACTCCTCACTTCACTCTCTTCATGTGAGCAGTCTGTCAGCTCCACTTGTTTCTTCTCTGGTTGGAGTTTCAGCACTTCCAGGATGATGGAGGTCTTTCTCTCTGAGAGGTTTATGGACCAGACTGCAGGAGCTGACTGGAAAACTGACTGTAATGATGGAAGAAGATTCAGACCCGGTTTAGTCTCATAGTCCTTCACATGAGAGTACAGATCCAGCAGAAACCCAAGACGATATTTGTTAGTAGAATTGAGCTCCTTTCTGTCACCATCATGAAGAGGGAATGTGTGATAAGAGCAGACTGATGATAACTTCTTCAGAATCGTCTCTCCTGTCTGCTGTTCTCTTTTTGTTGCTCCAATGAAGAGTTTCATCAAGAACTTAGTCTGATTGGAGAAATGTTGCCCAGACTGACAGAAACTAAAATTAAATGAAGGAAACAATATAAGATGATTCTACCTAAGCAAAACAAACCGAAACAACAGCATTAACTGATACCGTATTAGAAATGTCTTAAATAAATGTCTTCAGCAATGTAAAACCTTTATTACTCATTAAATGAGAAAAATAAATGTACTTGTCACTAGTGTTCCTCTAATGTTTCACGTGTCTCAGCGAACGCACAAACTCCCTGAGCGATCCCTTGGACCACTGTGAGCAACATTAGACGTGTGCACTGTGGTCACGCCAGCATTTAATCCATCCAAGTTACATGGGTTATCAAAATAATCAAATTACAGCATTTACATTTATGTTAGACTACTTTTAATTAACTGCTTTAGCCCACTTACAATGAAAAATCTTGTTCATGACCTGTGTAGTATGTTAACACTATTGGAAGTAAAAATAACTGTTGAAAACACAACTTTCTTTTTTTTTATAAACACCATTTTACAGTTTCTTCCCGCAGTAAATATAAACAACGATAGTATTCAGAAAAAAAACACAAACATTGCATAGCTGCATATATACGAATGTGAATCGCATCATTGGCTAGACTATGGGATAATTTTTCAATTCAATTCAATTTTATTTATATAGCGCCAAATCACAACAAAAGTCGCCTCAAGGCGCTTTTATATTGTACAGTAGATAGCACAATAATAAATACAGAAAACCCAACAATCATATGACCCCCTATGAGCAAGCACTTTGGCGACAGTGGGAAGGAAAAACTCCCTTTTAACCTCTTGAGCCCCAATGGGATTTCTGAGCTTCCTGCTCGAAAATGCAATGCCTAAATTAAATTGATTATTTCTCTGCAATTACAAACTCTGTCCTTACAATCTTGGTATTAAAATGAAGCTAACACTTGGGACATTTAATCAGAGGTGTAAATATTAAAGCAGATATTACTGTGTCAAAGTTACTGAGACTGGAACACAGAAAAAGTAAGTAGATTTTATTCTCGCCTAATTTTTTTTTGTAATTTTTAGCATATAACCCTTTTAAAAATGTGCCTCAGATCATATTTGGTTCCAGAAATCCAGTAACCAACATATAAGCATAATCTGTGCAAAGATTTGTGTTTCTAAAGTAAAACAGTGAAAAACTACAGCCCTGTCAATACATGAATATCCAGACGTTGTACAAAAATGTCCAATTTTGGCACACAATTGGACACCATGCCAGTTGATTTTTTTAGGTATTAAAGAGCAGAAATTAATAAATTTTATTAACAGGCCTAAAAATGCTTTTTTTTAAAATATATTTTTGAAGAATTAACAGGAAGAAACCTCCGGCAGAACCAGGCTCAGGGAGGGGCGGGGCCATCTGCTGCGACCGGTTGGGATGAAAGAAGGAAAACAGGATAAAGACATGCTGTGGAAGAGAGACAGAGATTAATAACAGATATGATTCAATGCAGAGGTCTATTAACACATAGTGAGTGAGAAAGGTGACTGGAAAGGAAAACTCAATGCATCATGGGAATCCCGGCAGCCACGTCTATTGCAGCATAACTAAGGGAGGATTCAGGGTCACCTGGTCCAGCCCTAACTATATGCTTTAGCAAAAGGAAAGTTTGAAGCCTAATCTTGAAAGTAGAGATAGTGTCTGTCTCCTGAATCCAAACTGGAAGCTGGTTCCACAGAAGAGGGGCCTGAAAACTGAAGGCTCTGCCTCCCATTCTACTTTTAAATACTCTAGGAACAACAAGTAGGCCTGCAGTGTGAGGCGAAGTGCTCTAATAGGGTGATATGGTACTACAAGGTCATTAAGATAAGATGGGGCCTGATTATTTAAGACCTTGTATGTGAGGAGCAGGATTTTGAATTCAATTCTGGATTTAACAGGAAGCCAATGAAGGGAAGCCAAAACAGGAGAAATCTGCGCTCTCTTTCTAGTCCCTGTCAGTACTCTTGCTGCAGCATTTTGGATCAGCTGAAGGCTTTTCAGCGAGTTTATAGGACATCCTGATAATAAAGAATTACAGTCGTCCAGCCTGGAAGTAATAAATGCATGAACTAGTTTTTCAGCATCACTCTGAGACAGGATATTTCTAATTTTAGAGATGTTGCGCAAATGGAAGAAATCAGTCTTACATATTTGTTTAATATGTGCGTTGAAGGACATGTCCTGGTCAAAAATGACTCCAAGGTTCCTCACAGTGTTACTGGAGGCCAAGGTAATGCCATCCAGAGTAAGAATCTGGTTAGATACCATATTTCTAAGATTTTCAGGGCCGAGTACAATAACCTCAGTTTTATCTGAATTAAGAAGCAGAAAGTTAGCGGCCATCCAGGTCTTTATGTCTTTAAGACATTCCTGCAGTTTAACTAATTGGTGTGTGTTACCTGGCTTCATGGATAGATAGAGCTGTGTGTCATCTGCATAGCAGTGAAAATTTATGCTATGTCTTCTAATGATGCTGCCTAAGGGAAGCATGTATAATGTAAACAGAATTGGTCCTAGTACTGAACCCTGTGGAACACCATAATTGACCTTAGTGTCTGAAGAGGACTCTCCATTTACATGTACAAATTGGAGTCTATTAGATAGATATGATACAAACCACTGCAGCGCAGTACCTGTAATACCTACAGCATGTTCTAATCGCTCTAATAGGATATTATGGTCAACAGTATCGAACGCAGCACTGAGGTCTAGCAGGACAAGCACAGAGATGAGTCCACTGTCAGAGGCCATAAGAAGATCATTTGTAACCTTCACTAAAGCTGTTTCTGTGCTGTGATGAGCTCTGAAACCTGACTGAAACTCTTCAAATAAGCCATTCCTCTGCAGATGATCTGTTAGCTGTTTGACAACTACTCTTTCAAGGATTTTTGATATGAAAGGAAGGTTGGATATTGGCCTATAATTAGCTAAGACTGCTGGGTCTAGAGATGGCTTTTTAAGTAAAGGTTTAACTACAGCCAGCTTGAAGGCCTGTGGTACATAGCCGATTATTAGAGATAGGTTGATCATATTTAAGATCGAAGAATTAATTAATGGCAGGACTTCTTTGAGCAGTTTTGTAGGAATGGGGTCTAAAAGACACGTTGATGGTTTGGAGGAAGTAATTATTGAAGTTAACTCAGAAAGATCAATTGGAGAAAAGAGTCTAACTTAACATCAATGGTACTAAAAGTAGCTGTAGATAATATTACATCTGTGGGATGATTATTGGTAATTTTTCTCTAATGATTAAAATTTTATTTGTGAAGAAGTTCATGAAGTCATTACTAGTTAACGTTAAAGGGATGGTTGGCTCAGTAGAGCTCTGACTGTTTGTCAGCCTGGCTACAGTGCTGAAGAGAAACCTGGGGTTGTTCTTATTTTCTTCAATCAGTGACGAATAGTAAGATGTTCTGGCTTTATGGAGGGCTTTCTTATAAAGCAGCAAACTATTTCTCCAGGCTAAATGATGATCCTCTAAATTTGTGACACGCCATTTCCTCTCCAGCTTACGAGTTATCTGCTTTAGGCTACGTGTTTGAGAATTATACCACGGAGTCAGGTACTTCTGATTTGAGGCCTTAGTTTTCACAGGAGCTACAGTATCCAGAGTCGTACGTAGTGAGGAGGTAAAATTATTAACAAGATAATCGACCTCTGTTGGAGTAGCGTTCAGATAGCTGCTCTGCTCTATGTTGGTACAGGGCATTGAAGATGATAACAGTGGGTGGATTATATTCTTAAACTTAGTTACAGTGCTTTCAGAAATTCATGTGGCTTTTCTGTGTCACTCTGTTTAACTTGCGCTTTTTTACCATAGTTGGCTCTTGGCGCTAGTTGTTGACGGGCCCTATCAAACACAGGTATTAACACTGCTTGGAGGTCAACATGACCTGGGGGAAATGCTCTACCATCTGGTAGGGAGCCGGTAAAGTCTCCCGTAATTCCTCCCCAGGAGAGCCCTCGGCAGTCCTGGAATAACTGCATTACCTCGTGACCGTTTAGGTGCCACTGGGTAATTACTTCACGCACGGCAGCTTGCCATGGTTTGTACCCTTCTTGTGTTGATGGAATGCCTTTTATTACATTTTGTCTGTCTTTATGTGTCCATGGGCGGTACACAAAAATTGTGGGTCTGTTATCCCTGCCTCCTCCTGATCATCACCTAGAGTGTGCCATATCTGGGGTTTGCTACTTAAACTAATGGACATGCCAGTGTGGATGGTGGTGGTGGTGGGTCTGGGCGTGAACCACAACCATTGCACTCTTCTTCAGAGCCATAATCATGTCCTGGATGAAAATTTTTCGTATGCTCGGTTAACATTGTTTGTGCATTTTTACATGATTTGGCCAGTTTAATTTTCATTGCTCTTGTCCCTATGGGAGATCATTTGAAACTAGATTTTGGTTCAATGCTGGATGTCTTTTCTGCAGCTAGCGTGAAAAGTTTAGGAGAGGGGTTTAAAAGAGAGTTATGTGGGTCTGTCGGTGGAGGTCTTTGTTCAGCACGTGCCTGCTTTGTAGTTTCATCATCAGGGGTTATTAAAGCTGCTGCTAATTGTTTTTTTTCTTTTCCTCTTTCCTTTTTTTGTTTTCAGTTCTCCTTTCACTTTCGGTTTCCCATGCTTGGAAAAGTCTATACTCTTCCTTACGTTTTAATTTTTTCTTCGGGTCTTTTGTTAGTGTAATTTCTTGTTTCAGGGCAGCTCTCAGCAGGGTAACAGCTGAGGATTGCATTTCCTTCCCAGCTGCGGTTTTAGCTTTTAGTGGATTTCTCCACCTATTTGCACTTATTATTCCTGCTCCGGCTTGTTGTTTTTCTAACCATTCCTCATCAGGTGTTAATTTTGCTTGTTTATTCCCCATTTTCAAAGATTTTGCTGGGCCGTCACTGGCACGCTTGACTTCAGAGTGGTTTATTGATACGGCCTTCGACTTCACTATAAAAGTGAAGCGGTATCAGTTTTATGAGATGAAACTCAACCGTTCTCCTTTGTCACCAGTACGTGAGTCTCAAGCAAAGAAAACAAAAATGGAAGTAGTTTAGCAGCGTATTGTGCTATAAAATCAACTTACTTCCAGACACATATACACATAGACATTTGCGCGCTTTTACAATTTGTTACAAAGTAATTACGGCTACCTCTAAAACCTAAGTCTAATTCGGTTACTTTCGGTGAACCTAACCTTATTTTATTTGTCACGAAGTAATTGCGGCTACTTCTGACCTATTTTACGCGTTTCTTTAAACCCTTGCGGTGGTTTTATATACCAAAATAGTGTTTCTCACCCTCAGACGTCTCACTGGTGGTTCGGATCGTCAGACTGAATCCCACCGCCGTGGACCAGACTATAAACACCGGCCCGGACCCGAATTCACGTCCGGGGCTTTCGTCCTCGTCTAAGAGGGCTGTGCACGAACTTCGTGCTGGCTTCCCCGGCGTCAGGAATCAGTGCCAGATCCTGGAACAGAGTCACAGATAACAGTTCTGATATTTCTGATCCGCTACGAAGGACCAAAATAAATGTCAAGAGATTTATTCTAAAGACACTTCTTCAGCTAAGAGTCTGAGAGTAGAAACACACACACTGCAGTATTTTACTTGCATGGAAGGGCAGCCAGCCACAGAGCACTCGCACAAGAGTGAGGGCTCAGGGACTCGCGCTCTGCCACTGCCCTGGTCTTTATTTATATACAAAGGTAATACAATAAAGAATACGTCTGTTCGTAGACAGAGGAATGTTGGTGCGTATGTAGGTGTATGTGTGTGTATTGTGAGAATCTGAAGGAAGCGTCCCCTCTTCTTGTTAGGGACGGCGAAGATAAGAGTGTTCAGCTCTCCTCTTCCTGGTAGGGAGTGAAACTGCTTGTTCAGCTCTTATTATCGCTGTGGGAAGAAACTTATAAAGAGAACAGAACAAGTCTTGTAGTGTATGGAGCGCCAGGACTGCCATAATGAAATAATTAAATACACCATTAAATAATTAATTAAATGTGTCAATAATTAATTAAAATTGGAATTAATTAATTAAATAAATAGTTATGACACATTTAATTAATTAATTATTGACACATTTAATTAATTATTTATGTATTTCACATTTTAATTAATTATTGACACATTTAATTAATTAATTATTGACACATTTAATGAATTATTTATGTATTTCACATTTTAATTAATTATTGACACATTTCATTAATTATTTAATGAGATATTTATTTATTTCATTTTGGCAGTCCTGGCGCCTGGCTCTCACCATGAATTAATTTTATCTGTCAGCCTCACCCATCAAACTCAGGGGGCGGGGTTAACGCTGCCCATGCAACTTCTCTAACATTTGATTGGTTGCCGTGCAAAGTAAGTCAAAACAGGTCGATCCTAGATAATCGATTGCTTCTGTAGACTTGAGGTAGCCAGGTGTCCCAGAATGCATTTCAAATCACAGGCAGCAATGGTGGTGGTGTAGTTTTAAAATACCCCATTTTTCTGTCACCAACTAAACTTTTAACAGTGTTTTAGCCGCGAATGTCGCGCCGTAATCTTCACATGTCTGGTCAGGTTGTCAACATAGAACATGTTTGCAAAAGTGCTCAGATGTTTTCATTTCAGTGCTCTGCTAACAGTCAGCATGCAGAGGGCACCGAGGGGGTTACATCAACCGGTTTGTTTACATATTCCACTCTCCGTGTTCCACATGTTGCATTCGCAGATTCTCATTTTCACCGAACGATTGTCTCTTTCCGCCTGGTCTTGTGTGTCTGTGCTTCTGTAACATAAAGAACGAGCTGACATTTTTCTCACGAAACCAGCGATCAACAGGCCCTCAGTTTACCTGCATGCATCCTCCTCCTCACCTGTCAGCTGTTTAACACCTGCTGCTAATTCAAGAAACACGCCCACGTTACCTGGTGATCGTCACAGTTTAACTGGGCAGCCGGTGCTCGATATGACACAATGTCGGCGCATTTTTCTGCACAACATAAGTAAATATAGTATTTTTCCCAAGCACAGAGCTGCTGGAGCTTGTTTCCTTACAGAACACTTTATAGGCGAACCCACTTTATCAGCGGCTGATGTCCAATCACCGCACACAGCTTTGAAACCTCACCTGAGTTTTAGCTCTCAGTGGTTAAAAGCTGGACTTAATTCACTCAGGTTCTGTCTGTCGGGTCACGTTTACTTCGCTGTTTTATTTACAACTGAGCAAATCGATTTGGCTGAGGTTAAAGTTACGTTTCATAACTGCATAGTTTTACAGACCTTTAATGGTTCACTGGCACATGTGTTAGACTGAACTATTCACTTTTCTTTATCTGGTGTGTTTTGGATTTAACAGTGAATTTTGAGATTAAACTGACTTTTAAAATGTTTTATACAAAGAGGAAAGAGAAGGCGCATTTCCACCGAGAGGAGCAGAGTTTGCAACAGCATGTTCATCATGAAGACTGCAACCTGGACAGAAATATTATATCATCTGTTTTTAATAGTTATTCAACTGTATTCTAAGCACCAGGTATCTGCTAGAATTTTTAGAGTTTACTTAACTAAAAATGAATGAGGTTAACATATAATTTGTGTGATTTCTCTCTCTCTCTCTCTCTCTCTCTCTCTTTTTTTTTTCTTTCTTTTTTTGCTTTTTCGGTCATGTTATGTTTAACTGTAAAAGGTTTGTTACAAACTATGAAACACATCGTGCAGACTTCTGGATGTTAGAAGAAAACTAATACTGCTCATGAATGAGACTAAAGGCAGGAAGGTGTCCTTTAAAACTAAACATGTTAGTAGGACCTCCCTATTTATATGATACAGCACGTGTATTTCAGTAATAGCCTACTGATTTCAGTGTATTGGCGAACAGTCACACAGCTCACATGGGCGTTATCTGTGATACTCCTTAACTATAATTTATCCAAGTTAACGTCAGTTAACCATTCAGACAGTTCTTTTGCAATGAAAAACATAAACACCCATGCTGCGTAATGTTTACATTATAGCTGCTTATGCAGTAACCATGGTAACCACGGACTCTGAGGGGCTGGATCGACGGAGGTCAGACAACAATTTTACATATATGATCTTAAAACAGGACACAGCCAATATCCGTGCTGGCCTCATATCAAATGTGAACCCAGACTGAGTCTATGTTTGACGTTTGCTTTATATCTAATCTTCCTCTCAAACATTTAAACAGCAGCGAGTCTGCAGCTGAGGGAATACAAACTCAAACTGTCGGAACAGGTTTGATCGTGGATTCATTTGGTGATTTATTAAATGTATAACTGTTAGTCTAATCTGCTGCTGAGTCTCTTACACTGATGAAAATGCAGATAACACAGATCACGAACACCTGTTCAACCAATCACTTTCTTTCCACTTTGATCTGCGACAAACTGACGGTTCATCTGTTACAGTGTTGCGTTGCTATATTTTTGTGTTCTTTATGCTGTAGATTTCCACGTCTCTGGAATAGTTGGCAGTATTAAGGATGCTTTTCTGTAAAATCATATTGATATGACCCGTGACATATTCGTAGATGACAGTTAGATAGTCAGCTGTGAAACTCTGGGTTAACTCAGAAAGCTGAAGATATCGTGAATATGCTGACCTCGCTCCGTGGTGTATAGGGCCATTTACCCTCATGATTAATATTCACAATAAAAATATTAGCCGAACATCATGAAGTCTGTATGTGTTTCATAGTGTCGAACAACCTTTGTACAGTTAAAGCCAGCAGTTACTACATGACGGAAACACCAACGTTATCTCTTTTATGCTTTTATACACAGGTCACGCTGATTACTGAACAAAAACCCAAAGATCAGCTGTTAATCGAATTTATTTGCTCTCTCTCCTCCTTAAACATGTTTTTAACGTTAGTTATAATTCAGAATTGGCGACTGAAACACGTAGGACACATAAGAACATCAGGAAATAAAAACCTGATAAATATAACCTCAGTAAAAGAAGTCAGTGTCAGCGGGGGTTATTACAGCTGTGTACCAGGGCCTGCGCTTTGTCGGCGGTAACAACAGCTCGATTGCTTGCGAGGCGAGCGGGTCTATCCCACGCTTTGCAGTGAGACTGGGCAGACATCTCCGAAATCATCGAAGCACTTTTGCAAAGAGGCTGTAGCTTGACAAACCGATCACACATGTGAAGATTAAACCACTACATTCTCGGCTAATAACATTTTAAAACGGTATTTGGTGACACACAAACAGGGTTTTTCAAAGTTCAGTTCTGCCCGTTGTTGTGGGCTAAAAACAATGGCCACCAGGTCAAAGCAATGGTTTTCACTCGATCAGCGTTAACCCCGCCCCCTGAGTTTGATGGGTGAGGCTGACAGATAAAATTAATTCATGATGAGAGCCAGGCGCCAGGACTGCCAAAATGAAATAAATAAATATATCATTAAATAATTAATTAAATGTGTCATAACTATTTATTTAATTAACTAATTCCAATTTTAATTAATTATTGACACATTTAATTAATTATTTAATGGTGTATTTGTAATTCATTATGGCAGTCCTGGCGCTCCATAGTAGTGAACAACAGTCTAAGTCATCAAAAGGTCAACATGCAGTATTCTATCATATGCAAACTTATATCATTAAAAGCTTATACTGACTACTAAGTACAATTCTCCATTGACAATTTCATTCTGTTAACTTTCTCCCCAACTTCACTTTCTTTCTTCTTCATCTTTTCTGTCCCCGTGTTGTCCATTGTGGCTGTAATAAGTCAAAGTAAATAGTACTATTAAAGTTCAGATAAAACATGACTGGTGGATCACTATAGCGAATGCCATAATGCTCCACTTGTGAAAGCAAATTTTTTGGCAATTTTGGCCATTTAGACAACATTTCTGATTGCTACACTGTCGGACAGGAGAGGAAGAAAAAAAAAAGCAATCGACACTAATGATTGCTTGGAATAATTTCTCTTTTATCACTATATGAGCTCAGCTTGCACCACATCTTGCACATCACCTGGAGAGGTGCCTCTTGCTTAATTCTTTCGCCTTTTCTTGAATTAAGGCTGTAAGGTTAAAATAAGGTATGAGTAAGGTATGATATTAAGTTGTTCTAACAATGGTTTATGGTTTTAACGAATTGCAGTTGAATTCATCGAATTCCTTAGAATGAAAGGTTGCAAACAAAAATAAATGGTCATTTGAGACTAGCAAGAGCAAGCAGTATAGTCAGTATCTCTTTCCTCCCCATTACAATGCCCCTGTCAAATGTGTGAGAATATTAGTAGAGTAATTATCACCTAATTCTCTCTGTTGTGAGAGACAGGGCCTAAGTAAGTTTACCTAAATTTTAAGTCAGACCACTGTTACAACACAAATGTCGATTAAAAAGACACTTTAAAAGTTGCAGAGACTACAATACAAGTCATTCTCAAAATAGCAGCATTTCTTTCTACTTATAATGTTGCTTTAAATGCAAATTCAGTGGTAATTTCATTGTATAATATTTGTTATCATCGCAGGACATTACTAAGAGATTTCAGTTGGTGGGGTAAAGCACTCAGGAGCAACATAACCCTCCTAGTGCTGCAGAATACCTCCTGCAGTAATGCTGAGAACAAGTTTATGCTGTCTGTCTCGTTGTACAGAAACATACAATTAAATCAATCTCTAGTCCCCCTGATGTTCATAGTATGTTTATAGTATGTATAGTAACTTTTGCAGGGGTTTGACTAACAGAATGATGCACCTTCTGTCTGTTAAGGATAAGAAGCACCGTGTAAGCTAGAACTTTGAAATGTTTTTAACACCACAACATGTAAAAGAAGAACATCAGCAGAACACACACACACACACACACTATATTCTTATTTCTGATGTATGTTATAAATATTTTCTAAACTGTACCTTTTCTTTCTTTGTCCATTCAATTTCAACCCTACTGAAAATGGTGCAACAATAACCACAATCAGGAAGCCTGTAGGCCCTCACACAACCAACCAATCACAATCAACAAAAAATAGGGCACCACGTTTTTGAAAAAAACATCAGAGCACCTTGAAAGCAAAAAATAACTTCAACCTGTCTACAGCTGTAGTCAGAGGTTTACATACACTCATGTTCTTGTTCCAGGGTGGAATGATCGTACAGCGTACATCTTTAATAATTCTAAAAAGCAAGAACTAGGATTTTCTTTAATCCACACAGAATCAAAAGTGTACATACAGGCTCAATTTATGAATGCATTCAAATATTTTAATAAGGTTCTACATTGTATTTTAACTCAACATGGACAAGACTATTTATAATAATAGTCAACTTACTCATTTACCTTTAGAAAACTGTGTAGTTGACAAATTACAAAATAGCCAAATATGGATCCGAACTGGTGAAGTAATGTAACTAAGACAATAATCATGTTTGTGTTTAAACTGATTTGGTTCCTAAATGTCAGCCTTTTACAGGATTAGGAACCAAATGCAGACTTCAAGATAGTCTAAGAAAAAGCAAGTCTGATACAAAGTCTGAAAATATAGGTCAGTCTACAGTCAAAGGCAGATAAATCCAAAGCGGGCAGAGAACACACGCAGCTTTGACAGACATCACAACAAACGACATGGGAAGGACAGCAGGGTGTTCAGGTACCCGACCTCAGCACAGAAAATCACTCAAAAATAACGTCACAGAACTAAAGCCATCACAGAAATCAACTGACTTTGAAACATTAAGAAACTTATGAAAAGTGTTTCTCATTTCATGTGGGAAAACTGTAACATTTCCACTCAGGATGAACTGGATGAAAAAAGTCTTTCTGCTCTCATTACTTTTTTAAATACTTTACACCAAAACCAATGACAATGACATTCTGCTGCAGCAAATTGCGACACTGAGCGCTTTGCAGTTTACCGCTCCATAGACAGGAAACCATTTCTGTGGCTTTGTGCAGCGGCTTTGAACAGACCAAACTGCTCAGCAAACTGCACTGTTGCAAAAAAACCTGTGTTGCTCATGATTTCAAAACATATTGTTCTGTGCTTAAACAAATTTCAGTTGGAAATCTAAAAGTCAAGTGGAAAGAATCCAATTAATTTTTTCTAGACTTTGCCCAGCTGCTTGCTTAGTTGTGCAATAAAGACATGCGGAACAGTAGTCATGTTATAAAAGGGCTTTATGTTAAATAGGTTAAAAATGCATGTGTAGAAGGCAAATTTTGTCATATTTGTATATTGTGCTGTGAATTTTCCTGAGACTTTTGTTCTCTTACTCATTAAAAGAGAGGATTTGATCAGCTGACTAGCTTTCAAACTGCTCTGAAAGCTAGTCAGCTGATCAAATAAGACTGAAAGTGTGGGTTGTACCACTTCCCTTTACATAGGGAAACTCAGAAAAATTCTACAATGTTTTAAGTGTGTAAAAAGAAATGTTGAATATTTAAAGTACAAAGCTTATGTAGATGTAGTTCTTTTGTTTAACAAATTTCCACATTTCCACTCAAAAAAACCTGACCAACTGACTTGTGGTAAGGGTCTGACTGACATTATGGACCAGCACATGCAAGAGTAAATGCACTGGAGCTGGGGTATAGGGCTGAAAATGGATCAGTACATGAAACATTTATTTCAGATAACTATGAATTTATGGGTTTGCACATCAGCTGGTTAGATAGCTCAGAAAGTATAAGCTGAGTAAAGAAGATTACTTTAACATTCACAATTTTAATTTTTTTATGTTCTGTTTGCATATGTGATGTGCAACATTGTGACTTATCAAAGTAATAATACAATTAAAGAACGTATGACTAAACTAATCTACTCTTGGCTCATGAAACTTAATTTAATCTTTCTATTATATTTCCTACCAAAGGCGTAATGTTACATGGACCAATAAGGCAATGGCCCAGAGTATTTACTTAGCTCTGCAGGTATTTACTCAATCATTTTGCATGCCACTAATTTAAAGAGTGAAGAGTTACTGAAAATGTTTGATGGTGGAGGGGCAAGCTGGAAAATATGTTACTTGTACTTTCTTACTTTGCCCTTTGTTATTTGTGGATAATGTCCATGAACAATTTTCAATTTGTCTGTCTTAAAGATGGGGTCATAGGTGCAGCACCATCATAAATTATGTTTAGCAAGCCAGCTCACAAAAACTATTGATCAGAAGTGGAAAATGGGAAGCAGGTTGAGTACACTGCCAGGACATTCGATTTGAGCAGTTGTGCAGCAGCTGTGAGGACCTGTGGTTAATGAGGTTCTCTCTTTTGTTCCATGCGTGCATCACAGTTGTACATTGCAGATCCAGGAAGTGTTGATGTTACATACAAAGCATTGTGCAGAAAATGTAACAGAGCAGGCGATGACCCCTTTTTATCTCTATACTGGAAAAGATGTTCAGCATAGCCAGGATATCTTTCTGTTATCTGAATTCAGTTATAGAACACTGGCAGTTAGGATAAGTTAACGCAGGTTTTCTCCTGCATGTTCACATCAAGGCACATGGCCAGTCATGATTATAACATATGACAATAAAAAAGTGATCAACTGAAAAAAAAGAGAGATTTTCAATGTTTCCCTGTCCTTTTATGTGCAATGTCTTTGCTTATATCGGTGGACTGTAGTCAATGAAAGGGTAGTTTATGAAAGGGTTCCATATAAAATAAAGAATTAACCTGTTTTGCAAATATCTTTATCCTCTTATTATTACTCTTTTGTTGCACTAATTAATCACATCATTTTTGTCCACTTAAAATGTCTTTTTAGAACTGAGGTTATTTTTGTTGCAATTTCTGATGCCCTCTTGGCCAAATATACTTTTACTGTCAGTGACACTTTTTTTTACTAACTAACTTTTACTAAATTTAATTCCAAAAAAGTTAGACCTATTTGCCTCGTACAGTTGTGATAAGTGCTAATATGAATGCTCCTTTATGTGGAATTAGATGGAAATGGTTTCAGAAAGAGTGTGTAACTGACGCGAGTGGATAGCTCAAAGCTGTGAGCGCGGTGTGGAATCTTTAGCTCTTGAATCAGTCCTCACTAAGGCCACACATATTTATGTTTCTTAAAAACATTGGTATTTGGCGAGACAGTACTAACATAACCAAAACTTGGAACTGTATTTGAGACGGGCTTTCCCAGTTCTCAAGAATGAAAACTTTCATTAATTTAACAAAATGATTTTCTGTGTTGTATTTAGAGTATCACCTATTCATGTTTTTTGTTGTACAAATTCTCATGTTTATTCAATCCATTTATTAAATCCATTTAAATAATTTTGTGATTAAGAATGTCTTGTTGAAAAGCAGTCCACACAGTTTATTTTGCATTATTGTAGCACTCATTATTGTGAAATATAACTTTGTACTCTTTTTTGTTTGTTATTAGTGTGTATTCAACTACGCAACCTTACAAGACAGGTTGATTAAAAAACACAGACACACACACAGACACACACACACACACACACACAAACTGTATATTTTAACTAGCCAATACTAAGACATTGTTTGACACATCGGTCGGTAAAAAAAAAAGAAAAAAAAGTGAAAGACAAAGTTCCTGGCTTTTATCTATTTGAGATATCTGTTGCCTCAGATTTCAGTGTGTGAAGAAACTGCTTGCAGTGGGTCAATGGACCATTTAGCAAGAAATGTTAAATGCTTATTTGAGACCGAACGACCCACTTTCAACCACTTTTTTTCAGTTTCTATTTTTTCTCATTTTTATTAAAGTTGCCTGTTTCTCAGCGTGTTCAACAATATAGTCTGTGTTCTAGTTTTGAAGTGTGGGATGTTTTCTGTGGAGATGGCATGAAAGGTTGCTTAGGACCATGGCACTGTTTCAGAGTTTTTCCCCACACACCAAAAATAAGGTTGGTGCAGTCGGATCTCCAGTGAAAGTAAATCCAAACTGAAAGCTGACTTTCGCTGTATTGCCTTCAGCTTGCCATTTTAGCTTTCTTTTGACCACCACTTGTACGAGGCTCTTCTGGATTAGAGTTTTGTCCAGGGGACATTTGGAGTCTGCAATTTACTTTTCAAATATTTATCCATCTTTGTTGTGGGTCCAGTAATGCTGTGGGTTCCTCAGAGTGTTACTGGAGGCCAAGGTAATGCCATCCAGAGCAAGAATCTGGTTAGATACCATATTTCTAAGATTTTCAGGGCCGAGTACAATAACCTCAGTTTTATCTGAAATAAGAAGCAGAAAGTTAGCGGTCTTCCAGGTCTTTATGGCTTTGAGACATTCCTGCAGTTTAACTAATTGGTGTGTGTTACCTGGCTTCATGGATAGATAGAGCTGCGTGTCATCTGCATAGCAGTGAAAATTTATGCTATGTCTTCTAATGATGCTGCCTAGGGGAAGCATGTATAATGTAAACAGAATTGGTCCTAGCACTGAACCCTGTGGAACACCATAATTGACCTTAGTGTGTGAAGAGGACTCTCCATTTACATGTACAAATTGGAGTCTATTAGATAGATATGATACAAACCACTGCAGTGCAGTACCTGTAATACCTACAGCATGTTCTAATCGCTCTAATAGGATATTATGGTCAACAGTATCGAATGCAGCACTGAGGTCTAGCAGGACAAGCACAGAGATGAGTCCACTGTCAGAGGCCATAAGAAGATCATTTGTAACCTTCACTAAAGCTGTTTCTGTGCTGTGATGAGCTCTGAAACCTGACTGAAACTCTTCAAATAAGCCATTCCTCTGCAGATGATCTGTTAGCTGTTTGACAACTACTCTTTCAAGGATTTTTGATATGAAAGGAAGGTTGGAGATTGGCCTATAATTAGCTAAGACAGCTGGGTCTAGAGATGGCTTTTTAAGTAAAGGTTTAACTACAGCCACCTTGAAGGCCTGTGGTACATAGCCGATTATTAGAGATAGGTTGATCACATTTAAGATTGAAGCATTAATTAATGGCAGGACTTCTTTGAGCAGTTTTGTAGGAATGGGGTCTAAAAGACACGTTGATGGTTTGGAGGAAGTAATTATTGAAGTTAACTCAGAAAGATCAATTTGAGAAAAAGAGTCTAACTTAACATCGATGGTACTAAAAGTAGCTGTAGATAATGTTACATCTGTGGGATGTGAAGATATGCGTAGCCTATTTGAGAGTTTTGAAATGTGTTAGAATGTAGAATTATTGTAGAGACACTGACACTGCCCTGGATGTAATAAAGGCCTGAGTGTGTCATAAACTTACACCCTAAAAAATTATTCAGGGGCTTAGTAAATATCATTATAATTCTAAGTTAGATGACCTTGATTAAATCTTTGAAAATCACAAAAGTGTTATCTTGAGTTGAAAATACTGAAAAGAATGCTTAAATTTTCAACACCAGTTTTTGAGTTGAACTGAGCTCTTTTGTTCAAGTTTATTTAAAAGAAAAAATTCTGTATTTGAAACACAGGGTGGATTATTTAAATCTACTCAATATATCTCATAGAAAGTACTCAAAATAACTGAGACACTGGTATTCATACTTATCATTGTCTTGAACTTTAATTATTAATGGTTCAAAATCAATATAATTTTGTCCCCAATGCTAACTTAAAACTTTGAGTAAGACTAATGACCTTTTGCATGTACCGGCATGAGGAGCATGGCCTCATGGGAGATTTTCTGCACGTTGAACGAGACAGACACACATCCACTGCAGACTTGGTAACGTTTTCAGGTAAGTGACCAATTCTTACATTAGCTGTCTTTATCCACACCGTTCTTTTATAACATGTTCTGAAGAAAGCGTTTGTCATGGTGGCTCACTTTTCGCAGCGTGTTTGTGCACGTTAATTTAAGTTTTCAACCCGTCTTCCAGTCAAGGCGGCGGGAAACCGCGCCCTTTATCCTTTACGTTCTGAGTCGCTATCTGCGTTCCGGGTAATTTGACCGAATGTCCCGGTACCAGCGACCTGACCGTTTAATGGGGGCATTTTAGGAACCACATGAAAGCAGGTGTGCTCAGACATTTCTAGAAAATGGCCCTGTTGAGTCGCGGTGCGGGAGCTGCGGTAGTAACGCGGCCTGACTCAGGCTGTGTCCCAATTCAGGGTCTGCACGCTTTAAGTACGCATTTCAAGTGCGAGTACGTCACCGCCACGCGACGACGGCTGTCCCAATTCAAAGTGTACTTCAAATGCATACTCCAAATGCGCCGTCGATTTCCCCAAATATCAAGCGTGGTCCGGTGCACGCTTCGTGGTCCCATATATCCCACAATCCATAGCGCGGCGGTGGGTGTGGATAATTTTGCCGCAAAATACGGCAGAAGGGAGCGGCTGAAGAGTGAACTGTCAAAAGTAAGTACTGAATATGATGTAACTTATTTATGTGCAAATGTTTAAGAACATTAAAACATTACTGTTGGCCACATGTCGGGAAAGTTATGTGACATTAGCGATGTTTGTACTTTCAGCGGTAACTTGGTTTTAAAGCCTCTACTTCTAAATATATATATAGTTGACTTTAATCTTACAGAGAATGTGATGAGTTTATGGATAATTAAAGTCAGTCATATATCCACAAACACAACGAGCTGAAAGTCAGTGATGCTGCTCGGTTTGCAGTCCTGAATATGACGGCACAAGCAGGATTCACTGCACTGTTAATGTTAGCTATGTTATATTGCTGCCTCTGTTCGGTGGTGTCGAGCCAAACGGACTTCAATGTGTGTTTGAACGAGCTGACGGTTCACTCGTTAAGCTGAAAGAAAGATGCTTTAATCACAGGAGTCACACATGTGTCCACTGGACCATCTGGGAACTCTTCTTGTTTAGCACTCGTAATAACACAAACACTAAATCCTCCTTCTCTTGTGCTGTTTTGTAGCAGTGTATACACCTGAGACTGTCACCTGTCTGTCTGTCCTGCACTCTCTCTCTGTTTCTTTCTCTCTGATTGTGGAATAAAAGTATCAACATGTATTTATAAGTTACACTTGTGTTTGAATCCTGCAGCTTATCACACATTTGATTTCCATGTGTGACAACTGCAAGTGTCCAGAGTGAGGACAGACTGAGGGACCCACTGCTGCACATCATCTGTGAGGCTTTGCACCCCTGATGATCCACCAGGACAAACTCAGCAGTGTGTGAGGAAGAGGAGGAGGAAGAGCCAGCAGCAGCTGACAGATGGAGAGAATAGACAGACTGTTCCCTGTTTGTGAAGGACTGCTAGGAAAGTTTAACATAACTAATTGTCTGTCCTGAATCAGTCTTATTAGGTAATGTTCACATAATGTTATCATCCCAGTGTTTTCAGTGTGGGAGAAAGTACTCAGGGCCTTCAAGTTACACACTATGAAAGGCAGCAACAAGTTTAATATTCAGAAACCTAAAGTATGTATCAGCAGCAGAATGGAGCTAAAAAAATAAATGTTTGTTTCAGTTCTATGAAGCTTTGAGTATTTTGGATTAGTAGCACTGCTGTGTTTGTTGCATCATATTGCTGTAATTGTTTATATGCTTTATATATTCTGAGGTAAGTTGATCTATAGTGTTACATCATATTCTATAAGGATGTTATGTGTTTGTATACTTTCTGCCCAGTTTGACCCATTTAGCAGAAGTTGGCCTGTTTAAGGCTCTGATATCTATTCTGTATGACTTAAAGCAGTTATGACATGGTCTGATTTTCTCACCCAATAAAGGAATATTTAATATATCAGTCTGCTCTTCATTCTATCAGAAACAGTTATCACAGCTCGTACATTTTCCTTTTTACACATATATGTAAGCATTGAGCCAAATTTAGTAATGCCAACATATTAAAAGAACAATGTTTGTCTCTTATATATAATACATCTGTATATACACTGTCAGAGATACTTGTCTTTGAGTGAAGATTTAAGGTGATAGGAGATATAATTAACTGCTACTTGCATCTTTGACCCAGAGTTCAAGCTCATATAAAAAAACACCCAGCACGCCCCTGCGGGCGGTTTATCCTTTAAGCTCGGGTCCTCTACCAGAGGCCTGGGAGCTTGAGGGTCCTGCGCAGTATCTTAGCTGTTCCCAGGACTGCGCTCTTCTGGACAGAGATCTCCGATGTTGTTCCCGGGATCTGCTGGAGCCACTCGCCTAGCTTGGGAGTCACCGCACCTAGTGCTCCGATTACCACGGGACCACCGTTACCTTCATCCTCCACATCCTCTCGAGCTCTTCTCTGAGCCCTTGGTATTTCTCCAGCTTCTCGTGTTCCTTCTTCCTGATATTGCTGTCATTCGGAACCGCTACATCTATCACTACAGCTGTCTTCTTCTGTTTGTCTACCACCACTATGTCCGGTTGGTTAGCCACCACCATTTTGTCCGTCTGCATCTGGAAGTCCCACAGGATCTTAGCTCGGTCATTCTCCACCACCCTTGGGGGCGTCTCCCATTTTGACCTCGGGACTTCCAGGTTATACTCGGCACAGATGTTTCTGTACACTATGCCGGCCACTTGGTTATGGCGTTCCATGTATGCCTTGCCTGCTAGCATCTTGCACCCTGCTGTTATGTGCTGGATTGTCTCTGGGGCATCTTTACACAGCCTGCACCTGGGGTCTTGCCTGGTGTGATAGACCCCAGCCTCTATGGATCTTGTACTCAGAGCTTGTTCTTGTGCTGCCATGATTAGTGCCTCTGTGCTGTCTTTCAGTCCAGCTTTGTCCAGCCACTGGTAGGATTTCTGGATATCAGCCACCTCCTCTATCTGCCGGTGGTACATACCGTGCAGGGGCCTGTCCTTCCATGATGGTTCCTCGTCTTCCTCCTCTTTCTTGGGTTTCTGCTGCCTGAGGTATTCACTGAGCACGCTGTCAGTTGGGGCCATCTTCGTGATGTATTCGTGGATGTTTCTTGTCTCATCCTGGACTGTGGTGCTGACACTCACCGGACTGGTGAGTGATATGACAATACATATAATAATACATATAATATTGTCCATATTATATTAACATTACCACAGTGAGATGACTTTAGTCTCATGAACAACATTAGCTAATTATTATTTACTAACTAATCTTGAAATGACTGTTCAGTACAGAAATGAAGCCCAACTATCATGTTTTACAGTCCTGTGGTCTCAACTAATCAAAGTGATGTCATGACAAAAATGAATGACCAACAAAACATTTTTTCTCCTTCATTTCTGTCACACAAAGCTGTATGAAACATTTCTCGCGGTTAGTATCATGGTTGCTAGGCAACCTGAACAACGCGACGAAGGCTAGACCGTCCCATTTCACAAGCCTCTCACTTCCGCACTTCCCGTACTTGTAGTACGCACCATACGTAGTACGCGTAGTGTGCGTACTTCAAGCGTGCATACCCTGAATTGGGACACAGCCTCACTCTGTCAGGTTGTTCAGGAGGAGATGAACAGACGTCATCAATGGCTTTGGTAACTAAGAAGACCTGCCCGCGGAACAGTTCATAGCAGCAACCATGCTGCTTAGCTTTCTTGTTCTATGTGGGGTCTTTCAGAGCATATAAGACGCTGCTTTCAGCTTTGTCCCGAACAGGGCCAGTTTTGAGAGAAACGCTGAGAGGACCGCCCGGGTCAGCAGATTACCTCATCCAGGGCGGTCCAAAGTACTATGGGGCCTTAAGTAAATTTAGACTCGGGGCCCTACTTCCTTTCAGATCCCAGAAAATAATGAAAAAAAAAAAAAAGCTTTGGTCCTTTGGGTCAAGCCAAAAGTACCATCATTTCCAGTATAGTTACTCCCAATTTACATAAATAAATGTTTATTTCAATCCAAGCTAAAATTTCTTATAAGAGATTGATGTTATGGCAGATTACTCAGTGACATGTTTTGTAATGATAAAGTTTTGATTTGTATTTTTTTCAGCACCATCTTCACCACCAGGAGAAAAAAATCTGCATCAACTACAAAGTAAAGCAGGTAATTTTACTCAGAGGACTTGATGTGTTAAATTTTGGAATGATATGATATTGTTTTATACAAGCTGAGTAGTGGATGGTGATACCACCTAAATATTTATATTGGTTTTATGGTGGGTTATTTTAGTCATACAAATGCCAAATCTAAATTTTGAGAATTTTTCAGTTCGGTAAATATATTGATGAGTTCATGGTCTGTCATCTAGTGTCACCATACTATCTTTTTATTTATACAGCGTGGTGATGTGATTCAGATTATTTCAATGTGGTTAAGTATTGTACTTTGTTCCATGTTGACTTATTTGTAAGTTGTATCCTCCACCTGAATTGGTAGTGAGTATTGGTTATTCAATCAGTTAATCATACAAAAACTGTGTAAATATGGTTATACACCATTCTGTCATCTTCATACTGTGAGACATATTTTCTCACAATTTTTTAGGTCACAGGTGATGAGATGGCAGTGTAAACTCTGCAAACATGAGGAGTCATCAAAAGTGTCACTACTCAAACATTATCGAGTGAAACATGGTACATTTGGTCATGGCTATTCCATACCCTGTCTTCATTTGAATTGTCCTTGCTCTTTTAAGACATGGGGTGCCTTACGCTCACACTTGTCTAGGTCTCACAGTTCGCATGAAACGGAGGGCTTCACAGACCGGAGTTTTCCGCCTGTTCCCCCTCTAGAGCCGAGCCTCGCTTCAGTTTTCGGCACCAAAATGACCAAGGTCGTTGGACAGCGACCGGCCCATCCCGCCAAACTTGACCAGCTGATAGCAAGGTTCACTGATCGCGCACATCAATGCACTGTTCAGTCAGCTGCAGTGACTAACAACACTGCCTTGCTAGCATTTGTCATCTCCAGGAAGGTGGAGGAAGCAGAGCTGCCAGAGGAGCTGAAAGGCTTTCTCTGTAAAGCCGCTGACGCGATTCTGAATATGTGCGCCACTTCAGCGGTGTGTTCCTCTCGCATCGCTGCCTGGCAGACGATGGTTCAGAGGGCAACCTGGTTCGCCTCTTCCCTCCAAGATTATACAATCTCACAGGAAATAGTGCAAGCAATTCATAACATAAAATTTAGAAGCTTAGTGGAAGATAATACTTTATGTTAAGGCTTTAGTCTGCATACTGAACAACTCCACTTATATGGATTTATGTCTGGATGAGTAAATTAATCTTTTGCATGTTAGAAAATAAGGTCCAGGTTGCAAAAAATGGTAGTTTCACTTAAAGATTTTTTTGTGATTGAATCAGAATTTTGGCCTTCAGATTTTTTGTCCTTGGTTTTTTGTCCTCTCCCATCCAGGTCAGTGCAGAGTTTCATAGGATCACGACCCTGAACCTTGAACCAAAGTTCATGTCATCGTTGGACTTGTATTCATCCAAACTCCTGTCCTTGTTTCAAGCCAAGAAAGGTGCTGCTGGACAACGCCACAGGGCACAGTTAAACCTTCTGCTTCAGGTAAGGAAGATTGCATTTTCTAACCACAAAAACGTTCCAACACAGCATTGAAGAGGCCCTTCCACTAAAAACGGCTTTTCTTAGGTTTCTGTTCAATATTTTAGCTCCACAGGTGTTCTTACCTTGATGGTGGGTGTGAAAACAGGTCAACAACAGAAAAAAAATAGTTATGTTTAAGCTAGAAATGGTAAGTCATGTTTTAAATGTGCAAATTTTGCCTCAGTTGAGACTTCCTGTTTTACAGAGTGGAAATTCCATCGAGAAAAAACGAGAAGTCATCATCAGATGTCTCATTGACCATCTGGGAGAGGATCCAAGTGCCTTAATCAAAACCTTTGAGGTTGGTGCAATAAATCTGTTTTAGGAATATTAGTAGTTTATTTTAGCTTGTGAGATCATAGAAAAGTTTTAAGATACTGTTCTAAAGAAAAAAAAACCACTTCAAAGTAGGGATGCACCGATCCCGATACTGGTATCGGGTATCGGGGCCAATACTGTAAAATGTGTGCGTACTCGTACTCGTAAAAGTTAACCGATACCATGAACCGATACTTATGTAGCCCGGATGGGAATTTGGGAGTAGATAGTCATAATTCCCATGGACTTGAACGCCACATAAGGTGTTCACAGTTCACAGAAGAGAACGGCATGGAGAGATGCACGAGGTTAGCTGAACCAAAGTGAGAGACTCGGCTAGTTTTACTGAGGTTAACTTGCACAAAAGAGTGTGTGACTAGAAAGCTAACCGTGTGAGAGCTTCACAACAGAGTGTGGGTGAAGTGACTTTTGTTTCAACGGTCGCACCACCGTCCGTGGAAAACTGTGTTTCCAGCCATGACCGCCGAGGCTAAAGGCTAGCCGGACTGCTTGGCTGCGCCACGGAGGCAGCTGCTATGGACTGTCGGAGAGCTGGACAGTGACTGGCTAACGCGCTGTAGCAGAGACAGCATCGGGTCCGCAGGGAGTGGATTTAGTGTGGGACTGGTGAATGGCGACCTACCGAGCAACGGAACTGTAAGTCAGACTTTTGTGCTCTTACTGGGGAGAAGAGGATTTTTCTCCATCGTCCGGCGTGAGCAGCAAACAGGCCTGCAACAAGTGTGAATGTGAGTGTGTGTGGGGCCCATGTGTGAATATTGTATGTTTAGTGGATTTATATAACGTGTTTTGGACTGTATATTAGTGAGTCACTTACCAAAAGGTGATAACATAAGTTGGGTTGTTTAATATAATTTGAAAGGGAATTATTTCATTTATACAGTGTATTTCATTTGGTTAAGGAATTGGAATATCAATATCATAAAAAAGGGATGTGTTGTACAGTATTTGTCTCTGCCCTTACGTTCAGTAAACGTTTCGTTTGTGTTAAAGAGTTGTGTGGGGTCGTTTCTTTACTACCGGTTAAGTTTAACTTGTGTGTGGTAGAAGTATCGGTTTTTGTACTCGGTATCGGCAAGTACTCAGATCCAAGTATCGGTATCGGATCGGTTTGAAAAAATTGGTATCGTTGCATCCCTACTTCAAAGCATACAAAAGAATAGCATTTGCTCAAAGATTTTGGAGCACAGTGTCCACATATTATGAGTACCGGTGATGTCATACAAATGAAACTTTTTGTTTCAATGTTTGGAAATATGTGAGCTTAAAACAGTGGTTTCTCTTTTTAAAGGACTGTGCTGATGCTGTCTTTGTTGAAGAGGCTTTGGCTGAGGAGGTGATGAAGATTTACCTGCTGCAGAATCAAGACAGGTCAGGCGAACCTACTGATGTGGGTATTGTTATTGAAGGCGTTACTGTTCTGGGCAAACGTGGGAATCTGAGCAAAGTCTGTTGCTATCTTTTGGGACTGTGCTATGCTCTGGATCTGAAATACCCCAAGAATCTCAAATGCACATTTGAAGCATTTCAAAAAGTGTTCATGGAGCTGGATCCAGGAAACCTTTCTGTCAAGGTTCAAAGACTGAAAAATGACCTCTGTTAATTGTAGACAAAATTTCACAGGGCTGTTCTTAAAGTGTTAGACTTGTTAAGTGACATGTAATGCTCATCAAAAGGTTCAGTTATGGCATTACATTGTGTTGACATTCCTGTTCATAAATAATGTTTGTACCATAAACTGTGTTTTTGTATTAACTTTCCAGATTCACATTAAGGTGTAAATGGGAGAGTATCTTCTGTATGTTTTTTTTTTTTTTTTTTTTTTAGCGCAATCCTTTTTGAAACCTTTTTATTTAAATTATGGATGTTTTTTGGTCACTCTTTAGTTATAATCTTCCCAATTTTTTTGGAATCAAAATAAGATGTTCAAAAACTATGTCACAGTGCAAATGGTTTTTTATTCAGGATTTATATTTTTGGGATCTTAATTTTATTTTTGTCATTTGACCTTTTCTGAAAAGGTAAAGCACTGCGTTCACTTGAGCCACTTTTATTCTTTGTATGGCAGGTAAATTTTTCTTGTTGTTAGCATCAATATGCCAGTTTTACAGAGTTTTATCAAGCATGCCAATTTGGATGCAATTTTATTATTTAAGGCTGTTGTGACTGAAATTTTATCCAAGTTTTATCCACTGAATGTAGAACAGATTTCAGCTCACTGTGTTCAGAGAAGGAATCTGCTAAATGTGTGATTCACAAAAAAGCTGGTTAAAATAAATCATTGTGAATAATGTTGAACTGACGTGGTTCTTTTTTCCTGTTGGGGTGTGTGTGTGTGTGTGTGTGTGTGTGTGTGTGTGTGTGTGTGTGTGTGTGTATAATATAAACACTTAACTTAAGCAAAAACATTAATTACAATTAACTTTAAAATATTAAGTAAATTGAACCATTATTTAAAAACAAATAATTGTAATGGTGTAGGTTATATGTGCCAAGCATTTCAGCATTTCCTAATTAATATTTTATGTAGTTTGAACTTTTGGTTACTGTTGTTTTAACTTACATTTTCAATTGTATTTACTCAATTTTGTATGTTACTGTAACATCTTTAATTGTTCATAACAACTTATTCCATTTTAGTTGGATTTACTCAATTAATAAGGTGTATTTAAGAGATGTGATTGTTTTTGCATTTACTCATTATTTTTGAGTGTAAAAGTGTTGCACCAAAATATTTAAGTAATTATCAGTTTTAGTTCTTAGAGTGTAGGAGTAGATTTCTAGGAGACCCTCCCCCAGGTTTATGTTGAGTGGAAATTCCTCAGGGCATGCCTGGGTGGGAGTCTCAAAGTTTGTAACTAAATAACTTTGGTTTGGAAGGGAGATGGACTTTTATGACCCTCAGGAAGGCACGTACATAGAAATATATGCACATAGTGCTTAAACTGTTACACTCACACATCCACACGCACACTCACTCACGTGCACTCACATAGACACACGGATACGCGCACACACAGGCACTCACGTGCTCGTGCATACACACAGACACAGAGTTTCCAGCATACCATGGGGGGTTTTATGATGGGGTCGCTCCTACAAAACTGTGTTTCACAGACAAAGGAGTGAAGATTTTGCAGAGGGACACTGGCCTGGCAAGTCTTCCCTTCTAGAAGAATGCATGCTTAAATGAGGATGAATAAAGATGAATAAAAGTTTTGTGAAAATGACTACTGAGTCCGGTGCATCTCTGGAGGCCTGAGGAATAAAAAGAACCGGGGTGAAACTGATTTCCCAACAGTTGATTATTGGTAATTTTTTCTCTAATGTTTAAAATTTTATTAGTGAAGAAGTTCATGAAGTCATTACTAGTTAACGTTAAAGGGATTGTTGGCTCAGTAGAGCTCTGACTTTTTGTCAGCCTGGCTACAGTGCTGAAGAGAAACCTGGGGTTGTTCTTATTTTCTTCAATCAGTGACGAATAGTAAGATGTTCTGGCTGTGCGGAGGGCTTTCTTATAAAGCAGCAAACTATTTCTCCAGGCTAAATGATGATCCTCTAAATTTGTGACACACCATTTCCTCTCCAGCTTACGAGTTATCTGCTTTAGGCTACGTGTTTGAGAATTATACCACGGAGTCAGGTACTTCTGATTTGAGGCCTTAGTTTTCACAGGAGCTACAGTATCCAGAGTCGTACGTAGTGAGGAGGTAAAATTATTAACAAGATAATCGACCTCTGTTGGGGTAGCGTTCAGATAGCTGCTCTGCTCTGTGTTGGTACAGGGCATTGAAGATGATAACAGTGGGTGGATTATATTCTTAAACTTAGTTACAGCACTTTCAGAAAGACATCTACTGTGATAAAGTCTACTCTCCACTGCTGTGTAATCAATCATTGTAAATGTAAATGTTATCAGGAAATGATCAGACAGCAGAGGGTTTTCAGGAAACATGACCTATGGAACATGGTCAATGGAACAAAACTGATCTCATACTGGACTAAACCTCGTCCCACCTCCGTTTGGGACCCAATAAGCTGTTTCGTATTATTACCATTATTTTTGTTTGTGCTATATCTGTTAAATGATCAGTTTCTATGCCATATGTTAGAACAAGATCTAGAGTGTGATTAAAGTGGTGGGTGGGTTCTTTTACATTTTGAGAGAAGCCAATTGAGTCTAATAACAGATTAAATGCGATGTTGAGGCTGTCATTTTTAGCATCTACATGGATGTTAAAATCACCCACAATAATTATTTTATCTGAGCTGAGCACTAAATCAGATACAAAGTCTGAGAAATCAGAGAGAAACTCTGTGTAAGGCCCAGGTGGACGATAGATGATAACAAGTAAGACTGGTTTCTGAGTTTTACAGCTGGGGTGGACGAGGCTAAGCATCAGGTTTTCAAATGAATTAAAAGTCTGTCTTGGTCTTTCGTTAATTAATAGGCTGGTGTGAAAAATTGCTGCCACACCGCCCCCCTCGGCCTGTGCTTCGAGATTTCTGGTAGTTAGAATGACTCGGGGTGTTGATTCATTTAAACTAACATACTCATCCTGCTGCAACCAGGTTTCTGTAAGGCAGAGTAAATCGATTTGTTGATCAAGTATTAAGTCATGTACTAACAGAGACTTGGAGGAGAGAGACCTAATATTTAATAATCCACATTTCACTGTTTTACTCTTTGGTTCAGATGTGGATACTGTATTGTTCTTTCTTTGTGATTTTTATGTTTAAGTTGTTTATTGCTGGTTTTAGTTTGTTTTTGTCTGTTTGGGAGCTGACACAGTCTCAATGGAGATGGGTTTTTAGGGGGGTAGCAGGAGGAGAGAAGCTGCAGAGAGGCGTGTAAGACTGCAACTCTGCTTCCTGGTCCCAACTCTGGATAGTCATATTTTGGGGGGGTGTTAATAAATTGGTCCATATTTCTAGAAATGACAGCTGCTCCATCCAAAGTGGGATGGATGCCGTCTCTCCTAACAAGGGAGGGGAATGCAGCTCCAGCAGGGGTTCTGTTAGGGTTCAATGTTGAGAGAAGAATCCATAAAAACCACAGATCCAGGCGTGTGCAATTTAGACGGCATTTTAATGAACACATGTGTGAGTTCAACAACCCAATCAGTGTTGAACTGCACTTACAATCATGAGACAAGGTTTTATATGGGTACAATAACAAAGCCCCCCTCTTTTACAAAAATAGACAATAGTACAGCTTACGTCAATCCAAACCACAAAATGTTCCCTGACCTTTAACATTGCTCTAAAAACATTGTCTTCGGTCGGTGCTTCCCTCTTCGCTGTCGCTCGTCTGGTGCACTTCCTCTAAGTACGTCGGCACACTTCTGCATTTCTGTGTGTATGTGTCTGCAGTGTATGCTACGTACGTGTCATGACCTCTCACTATTTGTCTGTCTGTGCGTGCAGAGTTTGCATCTGCTTTTCTGATCCTTAGTTGACCTCAACTTAAGCAACCAACCAGGCTAAGGCCATCCTGTGTGTAATGATCTTGACTTATATGTGAAATATATAAACAACTGTTTCAATCTACCACAACTGCTTAAGGCTTAATCCGCAATAAATGCATACTAAACACCCTTGCACTTAAACTTCTGGCTTCAGTTTCACTTCTGCAAAACATGCTCTGCAGACGGCGCGTTTTTGTTTCCTGTCTCATTTTGGCACAGAGAGTATTCTCCTGTCTCTGCCCTCTACACAGAGATCATAAAAGCATTAATAACATTTAAATTATAGATTCAACAGAACCATTTAAAATGGTTCTTCTTTGGACCTGTAATAAAGGCTATAACCATATATCTGAACATCTGAATGCATCTAAATGCAACCTCACTATTAATACTGAAATGTTAATGATGATTATAAAAATAGCAGCAACTAATAGCAGGACAATATTTCTATTCCTGACACTCCCACTCTTGACCTCTTGACCACAAGAGGTCACCATACTGTGTGTTGGGTCACTGCTTGGCCCATTCAGCTGCTCCCCTGTCCATCCCAGACATCATGGACATTTAGGATCACTGTTCTTAGCTCTGACCCTCTCTTGGCATCCTGTGACTTAACAAATCAGACAACCTCATGTCATCTAGGTGGTCTTAGTTATAAAATGCCCGCTCCCACTTGAGAACACTTCATGCTTAAGTGGTCTCTGCTCCTCTTCTGGGTCCCACTCTAGTGGAAATCTGGCCACCTGCAAAGGAAACAAAACACTTTCTCCCTACTATGCTCTAAGTTACTCTGTTCCTCGATTGTTCTCAAAACATGAACCTAATTTCGTATTTGGTTTTGACTTTTATTCCTATATAATCTTAAACATCACTCATCTCAATCTACAGCTTTCTAACAGTCTTACAGCACTGCTGTCATACGTTTCCTGTTTTTCCTTATCTGATCATCAACATCCTGTGCACAAAACTGCCACTGCTGCAAGGGCCTCTCATCTAAAGTCACCTTTCACAAGCAAAATCATCATAAAATCATTGTAAGGGCTTATTCTACTAAAAGGATCAAAGAAAAACAACCATTTTAATCAACTAAGTTTAAGCATATAATCAATTACTCCTAAATAACTTTCATCATAGCTAAAAGCTGAACTCTAACAGTATTTTGAACTCCCATTTCCTGGGTGATAACCTGTTTGAATATATCATTTTATTTCATTTTGCTGCTTTTAATGTAATGGTACATTCTAATTATATTTTATCAGTCATTATATTTTATCAGTTTTAACCAAAATACATAAGCTTTTCCCCTTTGGACCTGGTTTAAAGCAAAAACTTGATCCCTTCAACAAGTATTTGTTATCCTGTAACTGCATTTTATATAAGAGGACTAATTTAGAACTGCATGTGTTATCTCCATATTTTACATGTCACCCAATTTAGTTACAAACGAAACTCCTATTCAGTTAAATGCTAAATGGATTTCAGGCCTTTTGCCTGGAATCAATACTGTCAGGTCTTAATGAACTCTATATGTCTGTAAGCGTGTGCAATCCTTCAATAACTCAGGTCATTCTCACAGTAGATTGGCTAATCATAACGTTAACCAAAAGTTTGTGACCCTCAAGAGACGACTCTCTGAGCCACAACTCCATCAAAGGCACAAAAATGCAATGTGTATGAAAAATCATTTCTACATATATAATCTCCAATATTATTCATTTGAGTCAGCGAGACTTTTAACATCCTCATAAAAAGCTCTCCTCTACCCTAAAAATAAATCTATTTACTACATTATAACAACATTCTAACATTATGTCACTGTTACAACTTATCCTAAAAATCAAAAAGAAATCCCACATTTTCTACTCATAAAATCTTCACTATTTTCCCCAAAGCATATCCTTTATTCCCACAATTTCCCTTTAAATTTGGTGTACAACTTCTTATTAACCCCAGCAATTTATCTTCTAAACAGAATTCGGTTCATTTTACTCCTTTCTTTAGAATTAACAATCTCTGCCTCAGTTTTACCATCTCTAAATTATCAAACAACCCCGATCATTATAAAATCCTAGTAAAACCCTTTCAAATTAAACAAATTAAATCTTAAATCCTCTCTTTTGACACATCTCATGTGGCAAAAAACTCAACATGCTTCACCCAAGCTTAACAAATCAAAAGGAAAAAAGGTTAGTCATTTCATTTCCCAGAACAGCTCAGCAATTCTCCTCTCCGGTGTTTTGCTCCAGCCCTGAAAACCTGTGTTTAAGGAACAAAATCAATTCAATCATCATGTCAAATCCTCCAACTCGTTGCTCCATGCAAAGTCTGGATCCTTGGAATTTCCTGAAAACAAAACCTGTGCCTTACATTTCATACTCAACTCTCCCTTTATGATCTAGTCTGTGTCATGACACAAAATAAACTTAAACAGAACAGTTATTAATCATGTGTTACCTCAGTTAATGGTAACTTAAGTTACATCAATGTTTCCCTTTTAGCATTTTATAATGTATCAATATGGTCTAACCCAAATCAACAAAGCAGAAATTCACTCAAAGGAACATCAGCATCCCCAGATTTAAGTCTTCCACTTCTCCTGTTTGTCAACCTTTATTTATTTCCCCTTGGTCCAACCACTCACATTCACTCCCATGCATTCACATGATATTTTTTGCTGATCTGCAGCCTTCCGCACACGTCATCAGATGCTCCACATCAGCAAAATGAGCTCAATCATTTGTTTTATTTCGTTTTCTTTTTTTTAGGAAAATAGTTCTCTATACTTTTGACTGGATTGAATCGATACAATCCATTTTTAGACAGAGACTCGCCGCCGATCAGTCTCTGATTGTAATCAATTATAATTCCGTAATGCCCACCTGATTTTCGTACTTGGTAATTTTGTCAGCGCCGTCCATTCACTCTCTTCCAGGCCTGCTTAGAACAAAATGAAAAGAGAGCTGATTATTAGCTCATCAAAGTACAAAACAAAATCACCTGACAGGTTTTTTTCTCTAAGTGCACTGTTACAAAAACTATGGGCCCTTTTAGACATGTCCATGTTTATCAAAACTCCCTCTCTTGAAATAGAAACAACAGCCTCAAAAATCTAAAACAATCTTAAATTTCACCCATTCAACACACCGAAAACCTCGTCAAAAGATCAAAGACCGTTTTCATTCAGCACAAGATAAAAACCAATTTCAACAACGTATCATCCTTAAATTATAAATTTCCTGTCCAAATCTGCCCCTCTGAACAGACCTGACCACCGTAATCAAATATCCTGATACTTTACCATTATATATTTCTCCCCATACTCTTCAACAGCCACTGCTCTCTCTTGAACTGAACCGAAAGCCTCCGACACACACACACACAGGAAGTGTCTCTGCTCCAGCTAATTTGCATAAACCCACAGCTCAACAGCCAACTTAACAAGAGGAATACATGTTTAAACCTTATCACATCATTGAATTATTTTCATTTTCTTTCTATACTAATCACTTACTTTGATAAATCAGTGCAAGAGCACTCCTGAGTCACTCTTATAGACACTTTTCTTTTGTTTTTTCCATCTATTTTAAATCTTTCCATCAATTGTATTAACCATTCACACCATTTTAACCCTCATGAAATTAGCAGGCTGATTTAATTACGTATGTTTGTGTTCTTAGCCAGGTTTTAAGTCATTATCTGTTCATTAATCTTCATGAGCTTGTCTCTGTAAGGTTAGTGCATTTTCTGTTTGTATGTGTGGTTTTATAAATGTTTCTTTTGCAGTGTTTCAAACTCCTTTTGACAGGGTGTATTTTCTCTCTGGTTCATCACTGGTCATTGTTAATGACATTTCCCCTCCGCCTGTGCCCAGTGGCCTTACCTGTTAAATCCCGTCTCCTCCAGTGACTCCAAGGTCACCCGGGACTTAGGTTCGAGCAATCGTGACTGCGCCTTGCCTTAGGTTGTCCCAGGGTTTCGAGGTGGGATCTTACCCGTCATGGGCTGTCCAGCCTTCCATGCCCGCCTACTACAGGAGCCAACTGGGCAAGGGTGTTATCAGACCTAGGGGACACACTGGTTCTGGAAATTAAAGGAGTGTAAACTGCTTTCTTTATTAAACTTTCCAACAATAATTTCACATGTAACAGTTTGTGTACGTGCATTTTCAATTCATTAATGTAATTGTTAGTTCCTGTATTTATTTCTCTCAGTCTGTCTCTTTTCTAAAACCTGTAATTAATATAATTTTATTACTTTATTACTTTTTCTTAAAACATGCATTCGCTTCATCTTCTTAGAGTTTAACTCATCTGTCTATTTCTCTGGGTGCTCCCCTGACATCATCAGTCACACACACACCTTCCTCTCACACACACTTTTAAAGGTTCTAACCTCTTTAGTCATTCAGTAATCGTCTCACACACTGCCTTTTCTCTCTCAAACTGCCATTTTCCACTCACTCAGACAAATCATGCAGAGTCACTCAAATCAAATACTGACAGCATTCACACAGTTGAAATCACACAAAATACGCTTTCATACGAGTATTTTGGACATGCCTTCCATGATCAGAAAGAGCAAGTCAAAAGAAAAAGAAAAAGAAAACTGAAACCTCTCATCATCCTCGCAGCTTCTCCCCACACACACATAACTGAAAATAAAACACACCAACATTTATGGCTCACGAAATATACATCTATCAAAATTCAGTCATTTACTATGCATCCACACTAATATATTCACACTGTATTTACACTCTCATAATAAGCTCTTATATACAGGCATTTAGCAAAAGCTCTCAGTCCTCTCAAAATTGAAACCACCCTCTCTGCGCGTCACTGCTGCTCATTTGCATTTACACACACAATCAGTGCACTTCCGGCTGTGCATGACTGACACAGAGACTGATCCTACTCATAGATCTCATATTTTATATTACAGACGTCTTAAATTACAACTGCACAGATTTTTTTTAGGCCTTGTCGCTCCTACAAATTTCGAAAATTTACCATAACCGACTCGAACGGGCAAACCTCAGGTTTTTTGCAATCAATTCACCAGACCAGACTCGAACTGCTCTGTCCAGATTTCTAGCCCTAACTTAATTTACCGGTAGCCAAAAAGCGCAAGAATAGGGGACTTGAACCCTAGCTTATCTCAGGATGCCCTGTACCCCACGGTCAAGCCAAACCGAGCTAACCCTACTCGCCGGTAGGTCAACAATGCGCGTCCGCATCGAGGAGGGATCGCAACGTCCGGGCTATGCGCTTCTTAACAGACGCCGCTGTCGTTCTAGAAAAATTTAGAATAATTTGAAACAACAATCTACACCCAACACAGGATTAAGATTGAGGACAACCCTCAACAGTTTTAGAGATTCCCCAGTCCTCTTCGGATGTTGCCCGAAACTATCCCTAGTCATCGCTAGGTGAAGGATAGATTTCTCTATCCAGCAGGGAGCGTCACCTCCGAGAAAGTTCTTAAGGGTTGCATAACCAATGGGACTTGAACCCACACAATGACCAAATTCCCTATCATTCTAAAAGTTCACTTCGCAGTCCAACTGCTTTAATTCTCTTTTCATTCCTTTATTCTCATTACTCAGTACTGTCACTTATACTTCATTATCATTACTTCAACCGGTAAACTTCATCAAAATTTCGCCAAAATTAAAAAACAGACATTTACCAGTAATTCCAGTGAGTAGACTTTAATTTGACATGCCCAATGTGACACCTTTTGGAAATATATTTCAACAGGCAGTGTCTTACCTTTAAATGCCCCGGGGAATGCCTGCTCACTTTCACCACTGATTACCGTCTGCCCGTCCAATTACCACGGACCCCGGATCTCACCAAAACCCCAACATTCCCTCTCTCTCACCGGAACGAGCCCCCAAATGTTAGGGTTCAATGTTGAGAGAAGAATCCATAAAAACCACAGATCCAGGCGTGTGCAATTTAGACGGCATTTTAATGAACACATGTGTGAGTTCAACAACCCAATCAGTGTTGAACTGCACTTACAATCATGAGACAAGGTTTTATATGGGTACAATAACAAAGCCCCCTCTTTACAAAAATAGACAATAGTACAGCTTACGTCAATCCAAACCACAAAATGTTCCCTGACCTTTAACATTGCTCTAAAAACATTGTCTTCGGTCGGTGCTTCCCTCTTCGCTGTCGCTCGTCTGGTGCACTTCCTCTAAGTACGTCGGCACACTTCTGCATTTCTGTGTGTATGTGTCTGCAGTGTATGCTACGCACGTGTCATGACCTCTCACTATTTGTCTGTCTGTGCGTGCAGAGTTTGCATCTGCTTTTCTGATCCTTAGTTGACCTCAACTTAAGCAACCAACCAGGCTAAGGCCATCCTGTGTGTAATGATCTTGACTTATATGTGAAATATATAAACAACTGTTTCAATCTACCACAACTGCTTAAGGCTTAATCCGCAATAAATGCATACTAAACACCCTTGCACTTAAACTTCTGGCTTCAGTTTCACTTCTGCAAAACATGCTCTGCAGACGCGTTTTGTTTCCTGTCTCATTTTGGCACAGAGAGTATTCTCCTGTCTCTGCCCTCTACACAGAGATCATAAAAGCATTAATAACATTTAAATTATAGATTCAACAGAACCATTTAAAATGGTTCTTCTTTGGACCTGTAATAAAGGCTATAACCATATATCTGAACATCTGAATGCATCTAAATGCAACCTCACTATTAATACTGAAATGTTAATGATGATTATAAAAATAGCAGCAACTAATAGCAGGACAATATTTCTATTCCTGACAGTTCCCTCTGTGCAGGGTCATGGTGGCTCTGTACACGTCCCTCAGGGAAGGAGGGGAGGGATTGTCCTATATAGGGCTTTGGAGCGTGATGTCACGGGGGTGGGCGTGGAAAGGATTTTGGCCCGATCCACCATTTTGGGGGTCTAGCGCAAGTGAAAAGGGAGCAAAGGCACACACAACAGCCATGGTTCGTATTTGCTGTGTGGTCGGCTGCAATGTGTGATCGCACGACTGGCAAGAGAATAAGCTTGAAAAGGGTTTATCTTTTCATTCTTTCCCAACCTGGAAGCAACATGAGGCAGCTCGTGTATCGATGTTACCAAACGATATGTCTAGCCTGGATAGCAGCTGTGAGACGAGCTGATATCCAGTTCTCTTCCATCTCCAAATATCTGTTGGTGCTCCAGACATTTTCATTCCGGTAAGTTCTAAATATGTTCATATCACTCTTTATAGCCTATTAGTTTTATTTTCGATGAGCTCTGAGGTCATAGCAAATTAGAACAAACATCCTACTGAGTGATTTTGCAGAACTACCTTCTATTTATAGAGTTTCTAATTATTTGGCATTATTGCAGCAAACCAGCCTATGAAATGGATAAAATACATCGTGACTGGGTTCCAGCGCTACATAACGGACCTGCTTCAAACTTACCACCATGCCAATCAGATTACTTCTTCCATGTGAGGGTGAAGAGGTGACCCTTCTGGATAAGATGGTGAAGGTTTGCTGCGTTTGGGGAACAGTGTTGTAGTAAAACCAGGGAAAATGAAACTTGCTCCTGTTAAATATTCTTAAGTCTTTTGCTGTATAAATAGTTATATTTTTTTTCAAAAGATACAGTAAATAATGTTAGTAGTGGGTGATATCATGTAAACACTGTCATGATTTTGTGTAAACATTTTGTCATTTGTAAACTATAAATGACGTGGATTCTACATTGTAACTGATGTGATGTTCTATAAAGTGGTTTTAATAAAAAAAGAAAAAGAGGCAAAAATTAGTTTGTTTCTTTATTCAACTTTTGAACAGTGGGACTCAGTCAGTACATATTCAGTAAATGCAAATTATTTACCTGGCAGTGCACTACAGGCATAAATCTGGACCCCTAGATAAAACATTATGGCATTATAGCAGTGACAACTCCTCCACAGTAGCAGGTGGGATTTTTCTTTTTTGAGGACGGCTCCTTTTACCTTTCAATACAGATGGTCTGTTTATGTTTTGATCAAGAGCCTTTTTTTGGGCAGCTGAAGAGGAGAAGTCTATCTTGTGGCCAACCTCTGGCTGTATCTTGGTCATATTACCCAGCAAAAACCAGTATGCAGGTTCATCTGTAACAGGCCTTGTGCCACAGATCCGCACTGTTGCTTCTACATTAAACAGAAGAGCAGCGACATGGGTGCAGGTCTCCACGACTCCGGCCATACAGGTGCAGTGGGCGGCTTCAACCTTCCCTGTGATGCTCACAATGACCTGTGGCTGCAATGCTGGTTCATTCAGTCTTTGAGAGTGCAGTACCTGAAACACACACACACAAAGTTCATTTAAAGACAAGAACTATGAGCCAAGGCCGACATAAATGTGTTTTATCTACTTTATCATAAATGTAACAGTGTTTAGAAAGTTAGCACATACATGTAATTTTTCATTTCTTTATGTGTCCATCTATAGAACGCTGCATTTTATAGGGTAAATCTGCCTGTTTTCTGTCAGAAACCTGCCTGCAGAAAATGAACCTAAAGTGTGTAATGCAAGGATGGAGAAAGCATAAAGTGACAATTATGAATCACTTAATATGATAAGGAGATTCTGCAGGTCATTAATCAATGTATAAAACTAAAGATGTATTTTTAGTGACACAAGATACAAATATTGAAGCAAGATGTATAATTAGGATTATTTATAATAAATATGAATAAATCATTGCAATTTCTTTAACCATAGAGAATAACTAAATCCTTCAGGACAAAGTCTCATCAGTGCACTGAACTCACTATGTTATCCCTCTAACAGCCTCCACATGTTCTCACTGTAATTTCCCCTCATGAATGAATTTATGCTGCACTAATCTGAATGTTTGCAGGGAAATCAAACGCATTTCACTCGCAGTACTCGAGCTGACTTACCTTTGTTTGAATGACGAGTTGTACGCGCTGACTCCACAGATAAGGTACGAAAATATGTCAGGCTACGTCAGTAGCAGTTGGTCTTCAGGGTTTCTACTCCACCGCTGTGTTTCATACGGGTCCACATTTCCAATGCACGCGATTTTCTGCAAGTACCGCCGCTTCGCCTCTGGACGCAATCGGTCTCTATACAGTCCATTCTCTTTTGAGCTGCTTTTAAGCAGCTTGTCGTTCATTTTGATTCGTAGACCCCGAAAATGGTGCCGCGCTCCCACAATGCATTGCGGCGTGACGTCAACTCCAAAGCCCTATAGGGGGCCATCTGGTCTCTGTGCAGCGACACCTTCCTCCCTTTAGGAGGCAACTGCACCCTGTAAACAACTTCCCCCACTCGTTCCAGGACGCTGCAGGGCCCCACCCACCTGCTATCCAGTTTACACTGTCCTTTCTTTCTCTTTGGACTGTAGACCCACACCAGCTCCCCATCACGGAAGCGCCTCCCCTTAGTGGTGATGTCATAATTCCTCTTTTGGAACAGCCCTGCCTTTGCCAGCTGCTCCCGGGCGTAGGATGCAGAATCCAGCCGGTCCTGCAGCTTCCGTGCGTAGTCCCGGCCTGGTGGCGCCTCTGGGGGCTTCGCAAAAGCTAGCTCAGCAGGGGTTCTCAGCTCTCTCCCTAACATGAGAAGGGCAGGCTGACACTGAGTGGAGTCTTGCACTGCCAACCTGTAGGCCATGAGGGTAAGGGGAAGATGGTAGTCCCAGTCCTGTTGGTGTTCTGAGGTAAGGATGGCTAGCTGCTGGGCCAGCGTCCTGTAAAACCTTTCCACCAGTCAATCGCTTTGGGGGTGAAGTGGGGTGGTGTGGGTCTTCTTAATCCCAAGGCCTATGCACATGGCAGCAAATACTTTGGACTCAAAGTTACGCCACTGGTCACTGTGGAGGGTCTCTGCTGTTCCAAAGCGGCTGAACATCCCCTCCACTAATGCATCAGCGACAGTCTCAGCCTCCTGGTCTGGGATGGCATATGCTTCCGGCCACTTGGTAAAATAGTCCACGGCCACAAGGACATAGCTGTTCCCTCTGTCTGTACGAGGAAATGGGCCCATGATGTCCACAGCTACCTGCTCCATTGGAGCTCCTGCTGGTTACTGCTGAAGCTGAGCCCGGGACTGGTCCTGTGGCCCTTTGTGCGAGGAACATGCATCACAGCTGCAGCAAAAGTCTTCCACATCCCTCCGCTGCTGACCCCAGTAGTAGCCCTGGCGGAGGCGGCGGAGGGTCTTGGAGACCCCAAAGTGGCCGGAGCCAGTGCTCCCATGGCAGGATTCCAGCACAGCTGACCTCAGCGTCCTTGGCACCACAACCTGCCACCTCTCCTCCCCTGTGGCAGGATCCTTCCAGGCACGCTCCAACACCCCCTCCTTCAGCCTGAGAGCATTAAACTTGGCCCACAGCCCCCTGGTACAGATGGAAAACCCAGTGACCTCATCCCACTCCTCCCTCTCCAGCCACTGTAGGACTGGAAGCAGGTCAGTGTCTTGTTCCTTTCGTGCCCTCCACTCCGCTGCCTCCAACACCAGGAGGGCCCTGCAGGCAAACTGTGTTGCTCCGTCCATTGCTGTGAGTTCCCGCTCTGTCTCCTTTCGCTTCTCACAGTAACGGCAGCCTGCTGCAGCACATGGGTGGCGAGAGAGGGCGTCTGCGTTAGAATGGTGCGTCCCTTCTCTGTGCTTCACAGTGAAATTGAAGGCCTGGAGCTCCTCCAGCCAGCAAGCCACCTGTCCCTCCAGCTCCCCGAAAGACATCAGCCACTGGAGGGTGGCATGATCAGTTCTGATAACAAATGATGTGCCACACAGGTAGTACTTAAAATGTCTTACCCCTGCCACCACAGCCAGTAGCTGTCGTCGTGTGACACAGTAGGGCCACTCACTCCTGTTCAGGACCCAGCTCAAGTACGCCACCACCTTCTCACCATCCGGCCCGACCTGTGACAACACAGCTCCCAGTCCCACATTACTTGCGTCAGTGTCCAGGACAAAAGGCAGGGTGGGGTTAGGGGGGACGAGGACTGGGGACTCTGTCAGCGATCTGCAGAGGGTGTTGAATGCCTGCTGACAATGATGTGAATCTTTTCCTCCCAAGTGCTGATGCCCTCATGACCCAGCTTGTGGCCCAGAAACTCCACCTCCCTCCTCATGAAGTGGCCCTTGTCAGGGTGCAGCTTCAGGCCTGCAGCTGTCACCCTCCCCAACACTTGTCTGAGGGCATCCAGGGCAGCATCAAAGGAGCTCCCGTGTACTAGAAGGTCATCCAAATAGGCCAGACACCATTGCCGTGGGACACCAGCCAGCACACTGTTCATAAGCCTCTCGAACGTAGCAGGAGCGTTGCAAAGACCAAAGCTCAGGACTTTGAACTGCCATAGTCCCCTGTTGGTACAGAAGGCTGTCTTCGGTCTGGACTCAGGGGACAGTGGCACCTACCAGTAGCCACTCCGCAGGTCCACGGTGGAGAACCAGGAGGATCCGGCTACTAAATCGAGAGACTCGTCAATCCTTTTTTGTTTGGTTGTTGTTGTTTTTTTTGTTACTGCCCTGATCCTGCAATCAGAATTGTTGTCTGAAGGCCAAGAAAATGCCCAACAGATTCACTTTCCCAAGTGGACCATTTACTATAATAGTCTACTTGTTGTATCTCAATTGCCTCTTGGGGACAAATAAAGTCTTCTGATTGATTGATAGTCATTCATGGAACTTTATTAGGATTTTTGAGTTATTACAATCACAATGGACAACACCGCAGAACGGAAAAGAAAAAGAGAAGTGAGGAGAACATTCGCAGAAGGAGAGAGAGAAAGAACACTGAAAATCTGCTTCAACGCCTTCTGAAGGGGGGAAAAAAGCAACAAAAACACAGCAGCAACAAACATATTCATAAAAAAAACCCATTAAATATTACATTTTACTGAACAGTATTCAATTCAATTCAATTTTATTTATACCGTGCCAAATCACAACTGTTGCCTCAAGGAGCAAGGAACAGTACACAGTACTATTAATAGAAGACAAGTTTAGAGGCAGCAGCTGACCTAACGGAAACAGCTCAGCGACAGAGTTCCGGATACCGCCATTCAGCTACAGAGGCTCACCGCATTTTGTGCTGACAGAAATGCAGCTTTGTGCAGTAAGACTCGCGGTGGTGGCTTGTGTGTGCATCAGCTTGGAATGGTGCAAGAACTCTGTGCTAGTTTCTAATTATATCATGTACTGTGTGTGGGGGGCAGGAATGGTGGACCCAAAGATCCAGGATGCAAAAAAGACTGTTTGAGTGCACACAGAACACACAGTGTAGAATGAGGGATGACATGACGATGAACAGGGAAAGATGCAGACACTAAATACAAGAGGTGAACAGGACCAAGAGGAAGCAGCTGGGAGACAGGGCTGACACTGATTACGGAGACAAGATGGGGGAGCATACTAATCTTCTGGGACGGGCGATTCTCTGTGCTCTATGCTTCTTTTGGGTCCCCCTTTCTTGGCCAGATCCATTGGGTCTGGTGCTTCCTGGATTCTCGTCAACCCCTTCGTGGTTTTGCGGTGGTTCGGGAATCTGCTCCTTCTTCTGTAAAGGACAGAAAATGAAAACACCAAAAATGAATACACTGACATAAGACACAGACCTTCAAAGTCAAACAGAAAGCTCAACACACATGCAGAGACACAGACTCAGAGACAAGGGCTTTAGACAGAGATGGGACTGAACTGAAACAGAGGGAGTAGAGAACCAAAACCTAACAACTAGTAAATCTTAACAGAATAGATAATCAGAATAAACAAGAACATAAGATAATAATAATACACAAAACACTGAGTCAGCAGACTCAGAACCATGACACATTACTGCTCATCAGTGGTAGAGTTTATGACTGTTAGATGCATAATTTTTTTATCTACCTTGGGAATTCACTGCTGTGCTTATTACAGCAGTGTACATCCCACCCAGCGCTAATGCTAAAGCAGCGCTCTGCAAGCTCCAGAACTCAAACCCCGATGGACTGTTTATTATCGCCGGAGATTTCAATCACGCAAATCTCAATTCAGTGCTTCCAAAATTCCATCAAGAGTGAGCAAGTGAGAGAGAGAGAGAGCAAGTTTTTAGATGTGGGAGATTTGTGACATTTAGTGTGAGGTGTATAGTTGTTGTGGTGGATCATAAATTTGATCAGTTTTGAGGTTGTACGTCTCTGTTCCTTACATTTCGTGTGATGCCTTTATTATTGTGTTATTTGTTGTTTCGACTGGGTTTTCGAATAGAATATGCAGTGGGAATATAGAGGGAGATAAGTAGTGAAAGTTTTGCGTGGGTTGATTGTGCATCGATCCATTGTTAATGCCTCAGGGCTCCAGTTGGTGGGTTCGCGCGCCTCCTACTTCACTCAATACAGATGACTGAGAGTGAGAGCTGCATGTCTATGCCGTTCTTTCACCTCTCCTCACTATTTCCCCTGTTTAAGGTAACTGCCATGCACAGATCTGTATAAATGTGTGTTACTGTTGATTATTACATTGTTATCATTGTTCATTGTAGCGAAAAATGTGAATTGCGGACTGTTTTTATAATAATAGTAATGGATTGGATTTATATAGCGCTTTTCAATGCCATTATTCATTCACTCTCACATTCATACACTGGTGGAGGCAAGCTACAGTTGTAGCCACAGCTGCCCTGGGGCAGACTGACAGAATCAAGGCTGCCAAATCGCACCATCAGCCCCTCTGGCCAACACCAGTAGGCGGTAGGGTAAAGTGTCTTGCCCAAGGACACAATGACCAGGACAGAGAGACCGGGGATCAAACCGGCAACCTTCCGGTTACAGATGCGCCTCCCAACCTCCTGCACCACGGTCGCTGCGAAGTTCCAGTTAATCTTTGTTGCTGTGTATGCTAGTCTTCGCTAGTACTCCTCCATATTGTGTGAAGATTTTTCTGTTACTGTCTATATAGGTTTTTGTCTAATGTTACAGTTAATGTTGTCTAAAGTATTTTCATAAACTCAATACAGAGGAGTGAGAGTGAGAGCTGTGTGTCTGTGCCGTTATTTCACCTCTCCTCACTATTTCCCCTGTTTAAGGTAACTGCCATGCAGAGATCTGTTTAAGGGCACAACATTGTCTTGTGTAGTTAGTCTGTTTTGTGGTCATTGTTTTGTTTTGTTTTGTGTGTCAGTGAGGACACTAATGAATGTCACAGGCAATGTAAACACTGTCACCAGGTAGAAAGCCAACGGAGTGAGGGGACACGGCTGTGGGTGCCCTCACTCCGTTGGCTTTCAATGCCATCAGTTCTGGTCACATGAAATGTCACCAGGAATTTCTGTCGACATCTTCATTATGGAGTTGCGTCAGAAAAAAATGAAGATAACATGATTAGAGACTATTCAGCATAAATGGCACCCGTATGAAAGAGAGACTGCTGAGATATGTAGATCCAAAGAACTTGCCAAAACACAAATATAGGCAATGCAGATAGCACCTGTCGTCCAGGATACATCAGTGGACACAATAAAGAAAACAACAGAACAGACACAAATGGGCAGCTAAAACAAAAGCAAAAGAAATAAGAAAATGTGGAAATAGTCATGAGCCCTGTCAATGCCCACTTTATGGAGCAGTGAGTCACAAGTGTGGAAAAAACAACAACTTCTCTAAGGGATGTAGAGCAGGCACTGAAAAGAGCAGTAGCTGTAAGAGAAAGTCTATACACAACGTAGAAAGAGAAGTAGAGTCTTTGTACATTGGCGTGGTTCGGTATGGTAGAAAGAGAACAGCACAGCAAACAAAAGGCACTGTATGGCACTAGACAGTGTCTAGTAAGTTTCAAGCTTGATACAGGAGCTGATGCAAATGTGCTTCCTCTGCAGCTGTATCAACAACTACCAGGTCCAATTTAGTTGCAGCCCACAGAGACTGTGTTAATTGCTTTTGGTGGAACCAATCTACTTGTAGTTGGTGTTGTATCTCTTGGATGCAAGCTCTGCTAGACTTCCATGTAACCTGCCATGCAGACAAGCAAATTCTAGGTGGAGTCGCATGCGAGGAGCTGTGGTTGTTGAAAAGAGTAAAGGCAAATTTCTTACGCTTCATCTAAAAAGAAGGCAGCCAATGAGAATTTTATTGCGCTAGAGGCCGAGTTTAAGGCTCTTGAGTCAGTACATTCCCATACAAAAGACAGAGTTACCTTGAATAAAATCGTGTATGTCAAATATAAGTTGAATGTACTGTATAACAGGCAGGCACAATATGCTTTCTTTCAGCAAATCAAGCATATTGGGAAATGGGAGAAAAGTCGATCCGTTTATTAGCATATTGTCTTAAACAGAAAGACAGTATGAATCTTATCCCGGGCATACAACAATCAGAAGGGGTTATTTCAACTCCTACCAGACAGATAAATGATGGATCCAGGGCACTTTATAACAGTCTTTACTCTACACAAGGTAGTTTAGAGGAACAGGAATTTGAAGCATTTTTTACTTCTTTAAATCTGCTACAGCTTTCTATAACTGACCAGCAGATTACAGAGGTTTCAATTACAGTAGAGGAGATTACCCGTGCATTAATGGTATGCCACTTAATAAGGCTCCAGGATTAGACAGGTTACTGCTGGGTTTCTATAGAGCATTTAAGGATATGTTGAGTCCCCTGTTGCTATAATGAGGCGTTTAAAGTGGGTTCATTACCTCAGTCGATGCACTCTGGACTTATAACCTTTATCCCAAAAACTGTGAAAGACCCTCTAGACCCAAGCAGCTACTGTCCCATTTGTAATTGCTATAAAGCATTTGGCACAAAAACTGAGAAATAACGTAAACATATTTGGAATCTTGATGGGTAACAACATAAACTTCTATTATACACAGATGATATGTTGTTACTTATGATGCAGCCTGGGAAGTCTATTCCAGCCCTATTACAATGTACAGAAAGATTTACATCGCTTTCAGGGGATTGGGATAATTGGGATAAATCAGAGGCAATACCTATGTCAGGACCCTGCTCTCAAACTTCATTTCAAGAGTGGGAATTTTGGTGGCCCGTGAATCGTCTGAGGTATTTGGGGATACAAATTACTTCGAATTACACTCATATGGTTAGAGCAAATATGGGGGTAATGCTTGAAAGGATAAAAACGTAATTTGGTAGATGGTCCAGAGTGTGTCTCCCAATATGGGGCAAATTTAACTGTATTAAGATGATGACTCCACCCATGGTTTATCATATTTTATCTAATATTCCATTACACATTCCAGATAAGTACTTCAAAGATCTAGATTCTTTGATCCGGCGGTTTCTTTGTGGGAACTCACCACATCGTTTGAGTATTAAGAAACTTCAAGCATGTGCAAAGACAGGAGGATTTTCGCTGCCTAACTTCAAATGGTATAATTGGGTGATGAATGTGAAACAACTTAGACCTTGGTTACCTACTGCACCAGTCAAACCCATTTGGGCCCAAATAGAGACGAAAGTCAATGGCGGTATTTCTCCTTGGAGGGAGCTGTTTGACACCAGCCACAAACTTACCCATCCTATAATTGCAAATTCGAAGATATTGTGGTGTAAATTACATAGGTCATTGGGATTTTATTAAGTCTCCTTTAGCAACTTTATGGGGGAATAAAAGAATTTTAATTTGAGGGATACCGGTTGACTGGCTACAGTGGCGTAAGGTTATGGCATCCTCTATGTATTAGATTTGTTTGACTGTAGGACCAAATGCTTTTTAAACTTTGATCAAGTTGTGGAAAGTTACGCCCCGGCTCTGCTAGGCAACAGGGGAGCATCAATGAGCCCTGCAGGTTTTAGATGTGTCCTTGATCCAACACAGCTGATTCAAATGGCTAAATTGCCTCCTCAACATGTCTTGTAATTCTCCAGAGGCCTGGTAATGAACTAATCATTTGATTCAGGTGTGTTGACCCAGGTTGAGATGTAAAACCTGCAGGACACTGGCCCTCGAGGCCTGCAGTTGGAGACCCCTGGCCTACACAGTCTGTTCAAATCAAAGAGTCCGCCATGAGTGAAGAATCGTCAGCCTTTTTTACTCGCAGATGAACGCAGGCAGGCGCATCATTGGTCCGCTGCATCTGAGGGTCCCGCAGCAGCCAGTGGTGTGTGTGGACTGGCACACTCCGATCTGCATGCAGTTGGGTGGGCAAAGGTCCCCGGCCAGACAATCACCTGTGAGCAATGTTCCCTCTAAGCTGCGCGCGTGCGCAATTGCGCACTGCTGGCACGGTCTCTGCACACAGAAAATCTGCGTTGCGCACAAAAAAAAATCTAACCTGAATTGAAATTAAAATTAATACTTTAACAATTCTGTTTTGCAGTGTTAGTAAGTGACTGACTGCTCCAGTATGGGATTAGAATGATGCCACCTTATCCCATAGTCCAGCCAATAATGCGATTCACATTCGTATATAAGCAGCCAATCAACGTGGTTGACAGGCTATGACAGCGTCCTTATGTGCCGACACCGCTGTTTTAGCGAGCAAAGCGGCGTGGCTGATGTGGAGTGAAGCCACGTTAATGACAACGTGTCCAACCATTGGAGATGTGAGCAGGACAGACGGAACAACTGACGGAAAAAGTGTGGACTTTATACCAGTTTTTAAATTGTGTTGATAGGCCACGTAAAACCAGAGTTATGATAAAAATATCTGCAATGTTTGGTTTTCTTCCTGAATACTATCGTTGTTTATATTTACTGCGGGAAGAAACGGTAAAAACGGCGTTTTATAAGGAAAACGCTCGAAAGCCTGTGAGCAAAAACAAAACCAAGAAAACCCAACCCTTTCCTATTGGTGGAAAAATGTACCCTGTCGACCAATTAAAACATGATATGGCAACATGGCATTTATTGTTTAGGAAGGGGGAAGTTTTAGGAGTGACGGCAATGTTTTGAGATGTGAGAGATTTGAGACGTTTAGCGCAAATCCTGTGTAGTTAGTGTGTAGTTAGTGTGTAGTTAGTGTGTAGTTAGTGTGTAGTGTAGTCAATAGTTTTGTTGTGTGTGTCAGAACAATGAGGCGACTGCTGAATGTTACAGGTGTTACAGCAGTGATACATCTCCTGTTGTCAGGCCTGCAGGTATCAGGCTGTTGTTCTCCTTTATCTCATAGTGGACAGAAATTATTTTTTGGAGTGGCACAAATAATTTGTGTGGCATCAAATTTGATGCAGAACAGCTGATTGTTCTGTAAATAGTTTGAAATGTTTATTTAAAAACCTGCCTTGGCTGCAATTTTAAGTAAATAGCTGCAAAAAAACTTGCAAAACTTTTTTGAAGAAGTAACTATATAATTAATTGCCCAACATTGGTCATTATACACTGTATTTTGCAGACAGAGAGTTACAGACTCTCTCACATACCAGAGACTCATAATACAAATCAGAGCTTTATGAAAAAAAAGAAAGAAAGAAAGTTGTGTTTTCAAAATTGGAGTTCAAGTTATTTTTACTTCCAATAGTGTTAACATACTACACAGGTCAATGGCTAGATTTTTTTTACATTTCCATTGTAAGTGGGCTAAAGCAGTTAATTAAAAGTAGTCTAACATAAATGTAAATGCTGTCATTTGATTATTTTAATAAACTATGTAACTTGGATGGATTAGATGCCGGCGTGACCACAGTGCACACGTCTGATGTCGCTCACAGTGGTCCAAGGGACGCTCAGGGAGTTTGTGCTTTCGCTCAGACACATGAAACATTAGAGGGAACATTGCCTGTGAGCCCTTGGAAGCTTGAATTTCCATACAGGTAGGTGGGCCCACGTGAGGACAGGGGCAGAGCGCCATGACTGTGCAATGCAAAAAAATCACCAGGTGTTACAAAGGCAGAAGTGTTAGAGGCACGTTCAGTTAAACTGGAGTATAACCTGATTAGGTTTACCAGCAATCTGACTTACATGGCAACTGTGGCAAAACTTAGAAACATCACGGTTCATACCAGGCCAAAAGAAATGCTTTAATAATAGCTGGTATGTTTTTGTGCTGCGCTTTGGAGTTTAACTTTAATTAGCATTAGCATTCAGTGTCTGCATGTTTGTTCTCTTCTGCTCAGAGGAACATTCTGTGATTCTTTTTGCTTTAATTTCCTTTGTGTTTTTAGGAAGGGAAAAGATGACTGTAAAGGGCTGCGCCTCCAAGCTGAGTTTCTCAAACCTGCATAAAGGGTTTCAATCCCCCTTTACTTTTATACAGTTTAGTGACAGCAGTGAGCGACCACACTGCTTTCTTTCACAACAGGAAATTCACACTGGTGGTTTGTAGCTTACACATGGCAAAATAGTTTTCTGTGGCACTGTGCAACCTGCTGCATGTACCCTTGAGCACAACACATTCAGAGGGGTGAAAAACATTTCTTGCTGCGTGATATCGGGTTAATTTTAATTCTCAACATGCTTAATAGAGTATCAATTGAAAATAAAATACTGTAATGAAAAGAAGCATATAAAGCTTCAGGCAAATTTGTGGTGTTGGTAACTTTCATTTCTATAGAAACACACTCCATTTTGTTTCCACTCTGTGCTTAAACTGTACACAAAATTAAACTTTCTTTAAGAACTATCATACACAGTGATTGCATGGTTAAAGCATACTCTGCTGACATTTAACACAGTCACTGGTCATCGAAGGAAAACCAAGTCTATTCTTAAACAAAATTATTTGAAGCCTAAAAATATTTCAGCAATAGAATTAAACAACATTAAAGAATATTTCATCAACTATATGATAAAAAAAAACCGTTGAAATGTTAGTGTTATTAAAATGCTTTAAACAAATAAACAAAATGAAAACCAAAACAACAGGTTTTCAAATTGCTTTTAATAGAATCCCATCAGGGCTGACAGAATAATGTACCATGGATGTTATTCTACTTTAACAGTGGAGATTTCTAACTAATACCATTTTAATTATGTGGATATAGGCCTATGAAGTCTTTATTTAACTTTACAAACAACAGAAGAAAATCTACATGGAGCACAGAGGCCTTCCAATCAAATAAGTAAACAGATACAAATAGAACAAAAACTGTTGCTGTGGATATCCTCCAATCATTGTTACAAAAGCCCAGTCCTGATAGTTTTTGAATTGCTTATTTCACTAACTTTACTATTTACTCAGACTGAACTATGTGGAAAATTAAAAGAAATAAATGGACACAAAGAATTGCTACAAAAATAGGAAACAAACTTAAATTCTGTTTCAAAGGCTTGTTTTTGATTCAGGTTCCTTCACTGTCAAAGGCAGAATTAAGGAGTGGTCAGACAGAGAAGACCACTCCCCCCAATAAGAATTACTTATAACCTGAGCATAAACTAAACTAAGACTCACTTCTATCTGACCATCACATAATGCAGATCCTTGTGCTGATCCTTGGGATCGTGCTGCTCCCTAAAGGCAAGTTTTTGTTCACTTATCTGTTCTTGAACATTTTTTAAACAGTAAGTTCTGTAATATTCAATGAAATGTTTTCTTTTTTAATGCTTCTAGAACAAATATTATTACATCTTAGTAAAGGGTTGTCTATTTTCTACAAATGATTGTACTAATTATTGTACTGTTAGCCCTCTACTTTTTTAAACTGTTTGCTTTAGTGAATATTTTAGAATATGTTCATGCACTGGAAGCAAGAAAAAGTTGACTTATCTTTATCTTTGTTTTATCAGCCTGTGCTTTGAAATGTCTCGAATGCACACCGGAACTCTCTGGAAGCTGCACTCAGATGACAAAAGAATGTCCTTTCAACACTCAGTGTGGATCAGTCAGAGTGACTTCATATGCAGGTTTGATATTTTTAATTTTTATTTTATTTTATTTGAACTGGTTCAGTTTTCAGTGGTTCCTCTTTTTGTTGCAGGTGGTTCAAAACTGTTTGACATTAAAGCGAAAAGTTGTGCTGCAGCTGAGGAGTGTGTTCAGGCCTCAATCAACTTTGGAGTTTCTCAAACTCTAATGACCAGCAAGTGTTGCACCTCCAATCTTTGCAACACTCAAGATGCCCCTGGTAATTTATATCATGCTTCTTGGTATTTTGAAATGTAATTTCTTGTCCTTGAAACTAATATATATATATATATATATATATATATATATATATATATATATATATATATATATATATATATATGTATACTTTTACACCCAGCACGCCCCTGCGGGCGGTTTATCCTTCAAGCTCGGAGCTTTAGGGTCCTGCACTGTATCTTAGCTATATATATATATATATATATGTATAATATTAAATAAGTTGAGAAAGTTTTGAAGTGAGTCAAACCCTTTCTCTCAATCGTCGTATTCACTTGAATTGATAAGGGCAAAATAATCAATCTGTGAAAATTTTGTGTTTGAAAAATCTCAAACAATAAACGTATTAATAACATAAACGTTTTTTCTTTTGTTTTCTGTTTTTTTTTCATGCTGATGTTTTTGGCACACAGCTAAAATAAGCAGGGAAACAAATATTACAAAGATTTCTGTATTCAACAGAGGGCAGCATCTCCTCTCCAAATGGGAAAAAGTGCTTCCAATGTCATGGAAACGATTGCACAAAAACTCTAAACTGCAACGGAAATGAGGACCACTGCATCAAAACAACAGGTAACAGGACGTCAGCATTCAGTGTCTGCATGTTTGTTCTTTTCTGCTCAGACAAATGTTCTGTTATTCCTTCCTTTCATTTCCTCAGTGACTGCAGGAGGGCAAAAGGTGACTTTAAAGGGCTGCGCCTCCAAGGTGATTTGCTCAGGCACGCAATCTGCACAGATCCCAGGAATCACTGGAGCAGAAATGAGCTGCTGCCAGGGTGACCTCTGCAACAGTGCCATCAGTACAACTGCTGGCCTTCTGCTATTTGTCACACCGCTGATCTCTCTGGTCTTGTTCTCTTAGCTGATGGAAACAACAACATCACAGCCCAGCTTTTCTTATGACTGTCACAATGTTTCCTCACATTTCACCACAGCTTATTATTATTTTTTTTTTTTTGAAATTTTTGTTATTAAACATAATTTTCGGTTTGTGGAAAAAATAAACGAATACATTTCTTAAAATCCTGCATGCATCTATGTTTTCTTGAAAACATTTTGTACGCACATTTAAAAGTTATGGTAGAAGTATGGTAGATAAAATGAGTCAGTGAGACATTTTCCTAAATTAATGGAAAAGTAAAATACAAATATGGTGGATTTTGACAAATATGTGTAAACAGAATAGCACAGTGTTAGTGAAGGAGTGCTTACAGCGCAAAGTGAACTCATTATTCTTTTCTTCCAAACTGTCACCTACTAACTGCCTTTCAATTTTGCGTGACTGACAGACAACCAGATGATGATGTAGAGTCAAAAGTGTAAATACACTCATCGTGGGCATTAATGGTACAGCTAGGTTTGGGTGGTTTGCATTTTGTTTGAGTTTGTATTTACTCTGATAATCTAATATAAACTCATATAAGATTTGTTTGATGGTTCTGACATAAACACACATGTAAATACATTCTAAAATGTATGTGTTTGTGATAGCCAATACAGGGAGTGCAGAATTATTAGGCAAGTTGTATTTTTGAGGAATAATTTTATTATTGAACAACAACCATGTTCTCAATGAACCCAAAAAACTCATTAATATCAAAGCTGAATGTTTTTGGAAGTAGTTTTTAGTTTGTTTTAGTTTTAGCTATTTTAGGGGATATCTGTGTGTGCAGGTGACTATTACTGTGCATAATTATTAGGCAACTTAACAAAAAAACAAATATATACCCATTTCAATTATTTATTTTTACCAGTGAAACCAATATAACATCTCCACATTCACAAATATACATTTCTGACATTCAAAAACAAAACAAAAACAAATCAGCGACCAATATAGCCACCTTTCTTTGCAAGGACACTCAAAAGCCTGCCATCCATGGATTCTGTCAGTGTTTTGATCTGTTCACCATCAACATTGCGTGCAGCAGCAACCACAGCCTCCCAGACACTGTTCAGAGAGGTGTACTGTTTTCCTCCTTGTAAATCTCACATTTGATGATGGACCACAGGTTCTCAATGGGGTTCAGATCAGGTGAACAAGGAGGCCATGTCATTAGTTTTTCTTCTTTATACCCTTTCTTGCCAGCCACGCTGTGGAATACTTGGACGCGTGTGATGGAGCATTGTCCTGCATGAAAATCACGTTTTTCTTGAAGGATGCAGACTTCTTCCTGTACCACTGCTTGAAGAAGGTGTCTTCCAGAAACTGGCAGTAGGACTGGGAGTTGAGCTTGACTCCATCCTCAACCCGAAAAGGCTCCACAAGCTCATCTTTGATGATACCAGCCCAAACCAGTACTCCACCTCCACCTTGCTGGCGCCTGAGTCGGACTGGAGCTCTCTGCCCTTTACCAATCCAGCCACGGGCCCATCCATCTGGCCCATCAAGACTCACTCTCATTTCATCAGTCCATAAAACCTTTGAAAAATCAGTCTTGAGATATTTCTTGGCCCAGTCTTGACGTTTCAGCTTGTGTGTCTTGTTCAGTGGTGGTCGTCTTTCAGCCTTTCTTACCTTGGCCATGTCTCTGAGTATTGCACACCTTGTGCTTTTGGGCACTCCAGTGATGTTGCAGCTCTGAAATATGGCCAAACTGGTGGCAAGTGGCATCTTGGCAGCTGCACGCTTGACTTTTCTCAGTTCATGGGCAGTTATTTTGCGCCTTGGTTTTTCCACACGCTTTATGCGACCCTGTTGACTATTTTGAATGAAACGCTTGATTGTTCGATGATCACGCTTCAGAAGCTTTGCAATTTTAAGACTGCTGCATCCCTCTGCAAGATATCTCACTATTTTTGACTTTTCTGAGCCTGTCAAGTCCTTCTTTTGACCCATTTTGCCAAAGGAAAGGAAGTTGCCTAATAATTATGCACACCTGATATAGGGTGTTGATGTCATTAGACCACACCCCTTCTCATTACAGAGATGCACATCACCTAATATGCTTAATTGGTAGTAGGCTTTCGAGCCTATACAGCTTGGAGTAAGACAACATGCATGAAGAGGATGATGTGGACAAAATACTCATTTGCCTAATAATTCTGCACTCCCTGTATTATGGGTTACATTATGGGTCATCATGCTTATGCCTTAATACAACTTTAAGCATTTGTTGGTGCTATCAAATCAGATCAGCCTCGTAAAAATTTTATTTAAAGTAATTATCTTGATAAATATGTGACCAAACCTTTGTTTATAAAACTGTAACACTAAATCTACAGTTCACTGGTTGATCTGGCCTAATAACTATATCTTTATAATGTATTAGTTGAAACCACTCAGTATGTCTGAAGTATTGCAGTTATAATGTGTGGTTTAGTAAGACAGGAAAATGTTTTTGAAAGTGTACACATAAATGTTGCTGTGGTATTGTGATATTTCATGATGCTATTTCATCAGCCTGAAAGCTTCCTAAAAATGATTTGCTTTTCTCACAGCACAGATGCTCCAATACAGATTAAAGCTTAATGCTTAGTATTGCCAAGTTTTCAGTTGAATCTGCAGTGGACACTAATGATTGCTTGAAATAATTTCTTGTTTTTCACTGTCTGCGCTCAGCTTGTGCCACATCTTGCACATCATCTGGAGAGGTGCTTGCTGCTTAATTCTCTGTCATTTTCTAAAAGCTGAGCTCATAAAGCGATAAATGAGAAATTGTTCCAAGCAATCATTAGTGTCGATTGCAGATTCAAGTGGAAGCTTAGCAATTCTAACAGGAAGTTTTAGTATTGCTATTCAAATGGCTCAAAGTATCCATGCCTTTTACTTGTTCCTCTATCTAATTCTATATAATTCTCTGTCAGACTGGTGGGAAAGCTCTCCACTCTTGGACTAGCACCTGTTGGGTCTTGGACTCAGAGTTGGTACCAGGAAATCATACACAGAGATAGTGAGCAAAAGGACTCCCCAAGGCTGTATCCACTTCACCTACAACTGCGTCCCCTCCCAAAGCAACACATCCATCATTAGGTTCACTGACGACGCAACCATTGTCGGGCTGATCACTGGTGGAGAGGAGGTTGCTTACATGGAGGAGGTGCCCTGGTGCCTGGGGCAGCACGATGGCACGGTGGTTAGCACTGTTGCCGCACAGCAGAAGGTTCTGAGTTCAATTCCACCACCAGGCTGGTTGTGTGTGGAGTTTGCATGTTTTCTCCGTGTTTGCGTGGATTCCCTCCGGGTACTCTGGCTTCCTCCCACCCTCCAAAGACATGCAGTTTGTTGGGATAGGTTAATTGATTAATCCAAATTGCCCATAGGAGTGAATGTGAGTGCGAATGGTTGTCTGTCTCTGTGTGTTAGCCCTGACCTTTTGTGTGTTTCTTTTGTAATTTGATATACGATTGTTTGGACCATTTCAGCTGTGCACTTGTGAGTGGGCCCTAAACAATACACTAGAAGTTAGTATTGTGGTATTTTCTGTCTAAGAACTATAACTGGGGTGTGCTTCTTCTAGTTAATATGAATTTTATATAGGGCTACAGCTACTGATTATTTTAGTAAACAATTAATCTTTCAATTATTCCAGCAATTAATCGGATAAAAATACTTTTTTTTCTTATTGAGCAGTAATAAATATTCAAAAGACAAAAAATACAGGTTTTTCAAAATGAACTGCTCATTGGTTTTCATTTTAGAAATCTGTCATGGTCGGCCCTCTATTAGGTAATATGTTTGTGGGGGTTTTTTTGCTCTCTCCCTCTCTCGCTCTCTCTCTCTCTCTCTCTCGCCGCGGCCACGCTCATTGCGGGCTCCCGCTGCTGGCCCACAGACCTGCTCTCATCACCGTACCGGCCGCTGATTCCACCTGAGTACTGCACTGGTCTTCGCTGGATCGTTGAGCTATCAGTGTCAGTCAAACTTGTGTATCTGCCTGTATCTTGAAAGCCCTTTGTTATTATCCCGCTAACCTGACCAATTGTGTTTAGATCGTTTTTGAAAACCGGATTCTGAGAGGAGTGACTGAGGAGGAGGAGGAGTTTTTGTACAGAAAGTGTGGAATTAATCTGCATGTTGTTTAGGGTCATTAACATTTCTTCCTGCTCCCCAGGTATAGAGGACACCCTGCTTTCGCCACTATAATTTCAAAACTCTGCAGCCAAATACTGGCCATGCCCCACCATCAGTTGTCTTACACTACTCTCACTGAGAAAAACTGATAAACATAATTAGCTTTTAATTATATATAAACAATTTTTTATTCACATTCCACTATTTTAAAAATGTGTCTGACAAATCAGTCAAAAAAGTGTGACAACCAACTATGAATGAGGGAAAAAATCACACTCAGGGTAAGAATCTCTTTTACATTTTAAATTAGCTTGGTTACAAAAAGGTTACAAAAGTCATCATAAAGATCTTTAGAGTGTTGTTGAGCTTATCTGTTTCTCATCTGTGTGGAACAAGTGAAAAAAAAATCCACTGGAGAGGAAGGGGTCTTTTTTTTAACTTTCATAAACCTTTACTTAGCAGTGACCACAACCCATTTTATACAACAGGAAATGAGCTCTGGTGGTTTGTAGTGTAATTGTTTTCTGTGGCATTGTGCACCTTGCTGCATGTACCAGCAAGCACAACACTTTAGAGTGGTGAAAACATTTCTTGCTGTGTGATATCAGGTTAATTTTCTTGTTATTGACAGTGATGGGAATAACGGCATTACAAGTAACAGTGTTACTAACGGCGTTACTATTTTCAGTAACGAGTAATCTAACTAATTAATATTCCTATCGTTACAACGGCGTTACAGTTACTAACAAGAAAACGCGGTCCGTTACTATTTTTCAACAAACAGATGGTTGAAGCTGTGTTCAGCTTACCGCATCTTATATCAGCTGCAGGAAGTAGCTGTAAGTAATCTGGACGCTACAGCTTTAAGCAGCTTGTAACAGTTGCTATTGTAATGCAGTGTATCACCACATGGCGGCGCCTTCTGTCTCATGACTGGTGTGTCACCCCCTTTTTGTTCTTCTTCGTACTCTCCCTGTAATGGATGCTCCCGTGTGTACGCGGACTAGTGTGCTCTCTAGTAATGTGTGGTAGGTACTTTTATTTTTGATATTGTAAATAAATGAGTACTTTTGGAAAGTCAGAAGCTGTTGCTCATTCGCTATCCACCTGCACACCTCCGCGGCTGACTTCATCTCCACCGCACGTTACAAGCTGCGCGCTCCCGCGGACGGTAATCACAAGCACTTTTTGGCACAACACCTGGAGCTCAGGGGGCAAAACAATGGCATGAGTGTTTGATCCTTATCTGCAGCTGGACTTTAGTCTGAATTACACTGAAACAATTTCAATTACTTTTACTGTTTTTAAAGCTATTAGGCTGCTTTGTGTCTCACTTGATACTAAACTAAGATACTTTCAGTGAGAATCATTTGCAGGATTTAAAGTGCAGAACTTTACAGTCTCTGTCTCAGAGTTGGTCTAAACATGCTAACAGCTCTTTGTTTCTTTCAGTTTTCACTGCCCAGAAAGCAAGGAAACATTGAAACAATGTTGAGTCAATATCAGGCGACGTTATTGAAGCAACGTTGAAGTGTGACGTTGACCCAACATCACTCTTGCACCCATTTTTAACGCTGAAACAACGTCAGGTTTTGATGTTGAATCAATGTTGAAACCTGACATTGATTCGACGTTATATTTTCTAATACTGTTGACATTGAAACAATGTCAGATTCTGATATTGAAACACTGTTGAGCTATGGTATTGATTTTCCACCTCTTTCGCACAGTTGCTTTTTATTGAAAAAAAAAAAAAAACAAAAAGGTCAATAGACATGTATCATTTGCAAAATACTTTATTAAAAGACAAAGTTTCCTATTTACATTTCTATGTTTCACGTCACTTTTATTATTTACTCCGGGATGGGGATGGATGATGTGCGTCCCCTGCGCGCCACCCGCACGATCTGGAGCATATCTGAGCCATTTCTGGACTGCTTGAGCAAAGACCAACTCAGACATAGAGTTCGCCCCTACCTGCTGTGCCAGGCCATCTAGGACAAAAATAGACACACACAAAAAACAAAGACAAAAAAAGGGAATTAGAGCACATGAATAAGCTCTTGTTAATTGTCTTCAGCAGGGAGAAAGTATGTAAACTCCTAGGCTAATAAACATGAAAGTCACCAGGCAGAAATCAGCAAACTGCCGCATTTGATTCCCAAAGAGCTATAAGCTGAAAATGTGACATGTCTCAGCATGGTGTGCCGTGTATCCTTTAAAAAAAAAAAAAAAAAAAAAAAACATGGGGTCCTCGGGCTGTACAAAGTGTACAACCCGAGGACAAAACAAGTCAAGACCAAAGACTCCATCTCCAGATTAACCGGACATGAAAGTCTTGTTATTAAGAAAGACAAAGTAATATAGCAAAAACCAGACATAGGAAATGTGAAATGCACCCAGCACATCAATTGATCCCTTTATTGTTCACTTTAGGCTCATAAAACTACAATAAATGTTAAAACTTACCAAATATGCATCTGCACAGCGCTGTCTCTTTAAATGCCCTTTTTGCTTTGTCTCGTCCTTGGTTTTTTTTCCCCTGCCCAGTTGAGTACAGAGGCCAGCTCCTTTGTAATGGCATAAACCATTACACGGCGGACTCGCACCTCCAGTGTGGTCCAGCAGCACCAATCAACGCAAAGCGTCTCACCTATAGACACATTTTATGAGATGGAATTAGCGTGTCTCATGTCTTAAATGTGTATGCAAGTGCTTGTGTGTTTACTTCATGTAATTGATGATAGAAACATGTCATTTAGTTTTCCCTAAAGCCTGATTTTCAAGTCATACAAAGAATAAACCAAAGTATTGGCAGTACAATGTATTTCTATTCCCTTTGTTGGATATTCGTTTGTTAGTTCTTGTAACTGCTAAAAGTGTTTACTAGTTTTTGCCTGTCACATATATTTGTTATACCATGTAAACTGTGAAATTCCAAGATTTTCAAACTTGCCTTGTAATAGTGGCCTCACAGAGTCTCTGGAATCTACAGAAAAAAAAATCACAACAAGATGACATTCAGGAGTATAAATTGGGGTTTTTTTTAGATAAGAGTACAATGACATTGTGATGCAGCTTTAAAGCTTTTTTAAAAGCATACCATCTATAGGGAAGACATCAGACTCTGCATGCTGGCGAGATCGCAAAGCTGTGTCGGTTTGTGCCGGAGTGGCGAAAGGTGCCGGAAGTTGGGTGGGGCATTATGATGGTTGCTATCAGTGGGCTGGGGGCAGACTGCGGAGTGATGAGGGCTGTTTAGAAAAGAAAATTTTTAAGTATTTAAGAATACAGACAACTTGTCAAAAAGTTTCCTCGTGTCAGACACAGATATGTACACAGACACTAGACAGTATTATATTACCTGGTATTTTCACCGAGGGGCCTGGGGAAAACGTTTTTTTGTAGGCTGCTCATCCTCTGAGTCCGTGATATATGTGTACAGGGATTTGGTCTAAAGAAAAGAAATTAAAAACGGTCTTAAGTAATTGTAAATATGCTTTTGGTATATTGTTTCCTAAAGTTAGTTTGATTTCTAACAACACACACAGGAAACAGAGACGTGCAAGAAGGTACAGTATACAATGAATTTTTGAAGTGCACAAGTGTACACTGCTTTGCATTTTTAAAAAGTTTGCAAACTTACACTTTTTGGACTATATTATGTGGTGATATTGCAGTATGCAAGCACCACAGATATGTACAAAAGACAAGATCATAAATTCTTAACAATCAAAGATATGTTTGTGAATAAAAAGGTTTTACTTGTGCTTTCTTTTAAGACTGGTCTGGGTTTCTTCTTCGGACGTATCACAGCGTTCACGTGGATATCTCTGAAGACTGCGTTCTGCTTCGTGAAATGTGCCTGGAAATACAAACACAATGTACGGCCAGACATACATTACGTGTCGACAAAAGGTGCAAACGCATAGAAAAATCAGCGGTTTCAAAAATACGCTGGTACGTGTGGACGTAGCCTTATTCATTATTCAAGGCACAAACGGAAAGTCATGTACGCGTGCAACGTACAGTCACGTGGGCATGCTGCGTGAGCATTCCAATTCTGCAGCCACGACTGCAGCACCACTCACTGTACACTCACCCATATCAGGAAGAACTAGGTCACACACACATCATCATCCTTATGTAAAAGCACAGACAATGCTAAACAAACTCTCAATCAAAAATAGCCCACAAGAAGAAATAGGTTGTGATCCTACTGGGACCAACCTCTGGGGAGACGCAGTCGACCAATGGTAGCAGTAGTTAATCCCAGATTTGGCCTAATAATCGGGCCAGAAGGACAAGAAGAGCAAGATGACCGCCCAAACATACATATTTTTCGTCCGTGGTCACAAAAAAGACAGACAAAATGTCCTGAAAGATGTTCCTCCACTGAATGAAGGTTTTATACCATGGAGGGATGCTGTAGAACTGATCAGAAGGCAATGGTATTTAAACGGTCATGAAATGCTTCAAGTCGTGCAAGATTTACTAGGATTAAAGATAGGAACAGTTAGAGGAGATTATACTGGCTCAAACGCCGGGGGTGTAGCATACGCACCAGGAAGCACAGACCTAATCAATGCCCTAACAAATTTATATGAGAGAATTAGAGTACGGTTGGCCCCAAGGGCTGACTATGGAAAAATAGGAGAGGTGAAACAAAAAGAAGCCGAAACAGCTTCTGATTTTCTGGACCGCCTGCGTCCAGTTTTTAGACAACATTCAGGATTAAATTATGAGGAGGGTCCAGAGACCCCATATCAGCAACAACTTAAGAATGCCTTTTTAAATGGCCTCCTAGCACCAGTGAAATCACATGTAGAAAAACACTGGGTGACTATGAACACAGGATCACTGCCCGACGCACTGCAATATGCAGAGCATGCTGTCCGTGTTATAAAAGAGAAAAATGAGAATGTAGGCACTTTTACAGTAGATCCAGAGACAGGATTTATTGCATTTTCAGGAGGACAGATGCAAGGACGTAGGAGTGGAAACAGAGGAAGAGGCAGAGGAGGTTATAGAGGCAGAGGAAATAACAGATCAGAACGTTTCGAAAGGGAAAGAGACAATACCTGTTGGCAATGTGGAAAGGAAGGACACTTTTCTAGAGACTGTAGATCAGGAAAGAAAAGAGAAGGAAGGAATGAAGATTGACTAGACAGAGAGCAGAGAAGTGAGGAAAAGCAGGATGATACAGAAGTGTTTAACGTGTATGAACTAGTCACACTGTTAGAAGACAAACCCATACTAAAAATTCATGTAAATGGCCAACCCATGACTATGTTATGTGACACAGGTGCATGCAAAACCGTGCTAAATCAAAAACCTATAAACCTAAAATTTTCAAAAGACACCCTGACAGTTAAGTCTGCGTCAGGTCACACCAGTGTAAAATCTCTAACAGAAGGCCTACTGCTAGTGCATAGAGAAAGTGGCAGGAGCTGTAAAAATCAATGTATATATGATCCATCCTGTCCAGTCAACCTCCTAGGGAGAGACAGCATGAAGAAACTAGAAAGCGAAAATTTCAGAAGAAATTTTAAGTGTGCCTATGCCGCTGCTAATCAGTGTAGTTTGCCATTCATACGGCTACAGAGAGCAAAACTCAGAAGAGCAGCCATTCTCCACCATGAATTATGATAAAAACAACCACCGCTCGCGCCTCACAGATGAGGTTCATGAGCAGAAGTCCCATTGTATCACAGCAGACCCCGACAATGTTTGCATGAACATGCTTTGAAGCATTACGTTATGGACCACTTTTCACACATGGTTGGTGTACCCACACAGGCAGCTGTAGCTTTTCAACTCATAGCCCAACACACACCCAAAAAACAGCCAAGACAGCACAGACTTTACACCCGTGGGTCCACCTCCCCTGCAGCGGCACTGCAGACCACGCCCCGACACACACGTCAAACACATAAAATAAATATTTATGCACTTTCGCATTCACTTTTTGTTTTTTGTTATTTTTACACAGTGTTCTGAATGATGAACAATGGTCTACAGCCAATCTTGTGTATTATTATACAAACTTTGGTTGTAAGATTCAGATAAGTATTTAATAAAAGCTAAATATTTTATATGAGAGTAAGAAAGAAAAGTATATCTTTATGTCCACCTTTCTCTGTTAATGCCCTACCTGGCCCCTTGGCAAAAGCTTTGCTAGATCCGCCCCTGCACAGTTACCAGCTGTCAGCTACACAAAAAAGGAGCTTGGTGTTTACAGGAGTGCAGAATTATTAGGCAAATGAGTATTTTGTCCACATCATCCTCTTCATGCATGTTGTCTTACTCCAAGCTGTATAGGCTCGAAAGCCTACTACCAATTAAGCATATTAGGTGATGTGCATCTCTGTAATGAGAAGGGTGTGGTCTAATGACATCAACACCCTATATCAGGTGTGCATAATTATTAGGCAACCTCCTTTCCTTTGGCAAAATGGGTCAAAAGAAGGACTTGACAGGCTCAGAAAAGTCAAAAATAGTGAGATATCTTGCAGAGGGATGCAGCAGTCTTAAAATTGCAAAGCTTCTGAAGCGTGATCATCGAACAATCAAGCGTTTCATTCAAAATAGTCAACAGGGTCGCAAGAAGCGTGTGGAAAAACCAAGGCGCAAAATAACTGCCCATGAACTGAGAAAAGTCAAGCGTGCAGCTGCCAAGATGCCACTTGCCACCAGTTTGGCCATATTTCAGAGCTGCAACATCACTGGAGTGCCCAAAAGCACAAGGTGTGCAATACTCAGAGACATGGCCAAGGTAAGAAAGGCTGAAAGACGACCACCACTGAACAAGACACACAAGCTGAAACGTCAAGACTGGGCCAAGAAATATCTCAAGACTGATTTTTCTAAGGTTTTATGGACTGATGAAATGAGAGTGAGTCTTGATGGGCCAGATGGATGGGCCCGTGGCTGGATTGGTAAAGGGCAGAGAGCTCCAGTCCGACTCAGACGCCAGCAAGGTGGAGGTGGAGTACTGGTTTGGGCTGGTATCATCAAAGATGAGCTTGTGGGGCCTTTTCGGGTTGAGGATGGAGTCAAGCTCAACTCCCAGTCCTACTGCCAGTTTCTGGAAGACACCTTCTTCAAGCAGTGGTACAGGAAGAAGTCTGCATCCTTCAAGAAAAACATGATTTTCATGCAGGACAATGCTCTATCACACACGTCCAAGTACTCCACAGCGTGGCTGGCAAGAAAGGGTATAAAGAAGAAAAACTAATGACATGGCCTCCTTGTTCACCTGATCTGAACCCCATTGAGAACCTGTGGTCCATCATCAAATGTGAGATTTACAAGGAGGGAAAACAGTACACCTCTCTGAACAGTGTCTGGGAGGCTGTGGTTGCTGCTGCACGCAATGTTGATGGTGAACAGATCAAAACACTGACAGAATCCATGGATGGCAGGCTTTTGAGTGTCCTTGCAAAGAAAGGTGGCTATATTGGTTGCTGACTTGTTTTTGTTTTGTTTTTGAATGTCAGAAATGTATATTTGTGAATGTGGAGATGTTATATTGGTTTCACTGGTAATAATAAATAATTGAAATGGGTATATATTTGTTTTTGTTAAGTTGCCTAATAATTATGCACAGTAATAGTCACCTGCACACACAGATATCCCCCTAAAATAGCTAAAACTAAACACAAACTAAAAACTACTTCAAAAACATTCAGCTTTGATATTAATGAGTTTTTTGGGTTCATTGAGAACATGGTTGTTGTTCAATAATAAAATTATTCCTCAAAAATACAACTTGCCTAATAATTCTGCACTCCCTGTATGAGAGTAAGAAAGAAAGGTATATCTTTGTGTCCACCTTTCTCTGTTAACGCCCTACCTGGCCCCTGGCAAAAGCTTTGCTAGATCCGCCCCTGCACAGTTACCAGCTGTCAGCTAAAATAAAAAAAGGAGCTTGGTGTTTATTTCTCTCAGAAACAGTTCATAACTTCCCTTCAACTCATTCATGTCACCTAAAAAAAAAGGTAAACCTGTTTCTCCATCACCAGTTCAGCTCTGATGATTCAGTAAGGTCATCTCCTGGTTTCGACCAGCCGCTTCTACAGCTGTGGCTCCAGCAAACATCAGCTGATACTAGAAATTAAAAGCAAATGAATTCTAACAACAGCTGATCAAGCTTAAACGTGCTGCTGTGTTTAGCGCGATAAACAAGAGCGAAAAGCCGATCGTTGATCAGTTTCATGATTGAAGTTGCAACAGGCAGAGAATGACAGGGGAGGCTTCGTAACGACAGAATAAATCGTAATATTTTCTCTGAATGTGGCACAATTCCGTTTGTACGGCAACTCTACGAACTAACCATTACGTAAGAGAATATGGGATGTCTTGATAAAACGAGCAGATATTTGAAGTTTACACACCTACATTCTCGCCTGAAAATATCTTAAAAGTTTATTTTGTGACCTAGAAACACGAAAAAAAGCATTATAGAATCCAAGTGGTGTCCGCCATTGTTTCACTGGCAGAGGCTAGCGGCGCTAGCTAGCTAGCCGGCTATAAGCAACACGTAAGAGAATATGGGATGTCTTGATAAAACGAGCAGATATTTGAAGTTTACACACCTACATTCTCGCCTGAAAATATCGTAAAAGTTTATTTTGTGACCTAGAAACACCAAAAAAAGCATTATAGAATCCAAGTGGTGTCCGCCATTGTTTCACTGGCAGAGGCGTGCTATGAATTGTGGGATATGGAGTTTTCCGCCAAGAATAAAAGTTTTAGCCCGTACTACTCCCGGTATACCACTAGAGAGAGCCAACACACCACAAATGAAGTCTGTTTCTATGGGGCCAAAAGTAGAATCTTTCTCAGGAGGCTAGAAATTGGCCCAAATTTGCACTAAAATCTAAATATTTCAAAAACTATAAAAGTCATAAACACCAAACGTCGTACCATACTAGTCCAGCTCCAGCCGCACAAAATGATGTAACATATGTAACCCTATTGTCAAAACTGTTAGGCAGAGGAGCGCGGGAAAATTTTCACTAAAATATTAATATTTAAAAAACTATAATAGTCATAAACACCAAAAGTCATAGCACACCATTCCAGATCCAGCCGCACAAAATGAGGTAACATATATGAAGCTTGTCTCAAAACTGCGGGGCGTGATACGTGCCGAAATTTAGGCGGAAGATGGAGAATAATAATAATAATAAGAAGAAGAATAATAAATCCGACGAATAGTAATATGTGTGCCTCTTGGCATAGGCACACATAATAAATCCGAGGAATAGTAATATGTGTGCCTCTTGGCATAGGCACACATAATAATAAGAATAATAAATCCGACGAATAGTAATATGTGTGCCTCTTGGCATAGGCACACATAATAATAAGAACTAGAAAGGGAAAATTTCAGAAGAAATTTTATGTGTGCCTATGCCGCTGGTAATCAGTGTAGTTTGCCATTCATACAGCTACAGAGAGCAAAACTCAGCAGAGCAGCCATTCTCCACCATGAACTATGGTAAAAACAAACACCGCTCGCGCCTCACAGATAACAGCTTACAGTTTTGTGTAAAGATGAAGTTACTTCGTACAGCGCCGATTTGCAGACGCTGTGCACACAGGTTCATGAGCAGAAGTCCCATTGTACCACGGCAGACCCGACAATTTTTGCATGAACACGCTTTGAAGCATTACATTATGGACCACTTTTCACACATGGTTGGTTTACCCACACAGCCAGCTGTGCATTCACTTTTTGTTTTTTGTTATTTTTACACAGTGTTCTGAATGATTAACAATGGTCTACAGCCAATCTTGTGTATTATTATACAAACTGTGGTTGTAAGATGCAGATAACTATTTAATAAAAAGCTAAATATTTTATATGAGAGCAAGAAAGAAAAGTATATCTTTGTGTCCCCCTTTCCCTGTTAATGCCCTACCTGGCCCCCTGGCAAAAGCTTTGCTAGATCCGCCCCTGCACAGTTACCAGCTGTCAGCTACACAAAAACACGAGCTTGGTGTTTATTTCTCTCAGAAACAGTTCATAACTTCCCTTCAACTCATTCATGTCACCTAAAGGGTAAACCTGTTTCTCCATCACCAGTTCAGCTCTGATGATTCAGTAAGGACATCTCCTGGTTTGGACCAGCCGCTTCTACAGCTGTGCCCCAGCAAACATCAGCTGATACTAAGATAAGATAAGATAACCTTTATTAGTCCCACATGTGGGAAATTTGTTTTGTCACAGCAGGAAGTGGACAGTGCAAAAGTTATGAAGCAAAAATTAGAATAAAATAAAATAAGAATAAATACAGTACACAACTGTACAGAATAGAATAAAATAAAATACTATATACAGTAGAATAAAATAGAATAAAATATACAATAAGATAAAAATAGAATACAAATGCTATATACAACTGAGTAAAAAATACAACGATGCCAGGAAGATTATTGCACTTAGTGTTATTGCACATGTGTGTGTTTGATCAGTTAAAGTCTTTGTTGTGGAGTCTGACAGCAGTGGGGAGGAAAGACCTGCGAAATCTCTCCGTCCCACACCGTGGGTGCCGCAGTCTCCCACTGAAGGAGCTGCTAGAAATTAAAATCAAATGAATTCTAACAACAGCTGATCAAGCTTAAATGTGCTGCTGTGTTTAGCGCGATAAACAAGAGCGAAAAGCCGATCGTTGATCAGTTTCATGATTGAAGTTGCAACAGGCCAGAGAATGACAGGGGAGGCTTCATAAAGACAGAATAAATCGTAATGTTTTCTCTGAATGTGGGATCTGACCCAAATAGAGTGCAGTTCATAACTTCTTACCTGAAATTCAGTTCAACTCACGCTCCTGCCTGTTAGCAACCACCGGTCGATCGGCGGTCGCCTCGCCGCCTCCTTTGTCTCGTTCGCGGCATGTCCTTTCTGTCACACACTGCTGCCCTCGGTTGTAGCTCCAGCATCTAACAACTCAGTTATTTTTTCCACATCGACCAGCATCATCGGCCCATATAAACGAAAAATAAGTCCAGCTAAAACAGACTGTTGGCGAGCGATCGGGTGGTGAAACGTTTCAGGCGCTTCACTGCAAGACAAGTCCGGGTTCTTTTTCACGAAGGGTCACTAGCGGCGCTAGCTAGCTAGCTACGCTAGCGGCGCTAGAAATTACTAGAAATTAAAATCAAAAGAATTCTAACAACAGCTGATCAAGCTTAAACGTGCTGCTGTTGTTTAGCGCGAAAAATAAGAGCGAACAGCCGATCATTGATCAGTTTCATGATTGACGTTTCAACACGCGAGAGAATGACAGGGGAGGCTTTGTAACGACAGAATAAATCATAATGTTTTCTCTGAATGTGGGACGATTCCGTTTGTACGGCAACTCTATGAACTAACCCTTGTGAATAAAATAAAGTCCAACGTCAGTAACTTAGTGCGCACACAGCTGTATATAAACTCCCGTGGCAGTACGATTGTAAAAGATCAACGAAAATAAATTACACCTAAACTCGGTTTATGTCTGACCCAAATAGAGTGCAGTTCATAACTTCTTACCTGAAATTCAGTTCACCTCACACTCCTGCCTTCGGTTTCCAGCATCATCGGCCCATATAAACGAAAAATAAGTCCAGCTAAAACACATACTGTCGGCGAGCGACCGGGTGCTGACACGAGTTTCACCCGCCTCAATGTAAGCCAAGCCTGGGTGCTTTTTCACGAAGGGTCGCTAGCGGCGCTAGCTAACTACGCTAGCGGCGCTAGCTAGCTAGCCGGCTATCAGCAACACGTAAGAGAATTTGGGATGTCTTGATAAAACGAGCAGATATTTGAAGTTTACACACCTACATTCTCGCCTGAAAATATCGTAAAAGTTTATTTTGTGACCTAGAAACACCAAAAAAAGCATTATAGAATCCAAGTGGTGTCCGCCATTGTTTCACTGGCAGAGGCGTGCTATGAATTGTGGGATATGGAGTTTTCCGACAAGAATAAAAGTTTTAGCCCGTACTACTCCCGGTATACCACTAGAGAGAGCCAACACACCACAAATGACGTCTGTTTCTATGGGGCCAAAAGTCATTTCTTTCTCAGGAGCCTAGAAATTGGCCCAAATTTGCACTAAAATCTAAATATTTCAAAAACTATAAAAGTCATAAACACCAAAAGTCACACCATACTAGCCCAGCTCCAGCCGCACAAAATGATGTAACATATGTAACCCTATTGTCAAAACTGTTTGGCAGAGGAGCGCGGGAAAATTTTCACTAAAATATTAATATTTAAAAAACTATAATATTCATAAACACCAAAAGTCATAGCACACCATTCCAGATCCAGCCGCACAAAATGAGGTAACATATATGAAGCTTCTCTGAAAACTGCGGGTCGAGTTCGCTACCGAAATTTAGGCGGAAGATGGAGAATAATAATAACTAGAAAAATTTGCATTTCCTGCGAAAATGCAGTGTGGATGCTGGAACGCTGAAGCTGTCAGCTGAAACTAGTTGAAAAAGCTGAAAAGTTGCAGAAATTGTAAAAACTTTGCAGAAGCAAAGGAACGTTGCTAAAATGTAGTAACTTAGCAGAACTGCAATATCTTAGAGGAAACATAATACTTGGCAGAAATACAATAGCATAGCAGAACTTAGCAGAAATATTGTAACTTACCAGAAACACGATAACTTCCCAAAAATACAAGAATTTCGGAGAAATAGTATAAGATAACAGAAAGAATATATTTAGCCAAACATTCTTAAACATTACAGAAATACTACTCTATAGCAGAAATGATATATTTAGAAAGAAAAATATAATATAGTAGAAATACTATGATTTAGCAGAAATCCTACAATATAGCTCAATAACAATGATTTAGAACAGATACTATGATTGAGCAGAATAGTAATAACTTAAGTGAAAATATTGGAAAGGTAAAATGACAAGCTGAATAAAAAGGAACATGGTTAAGTTTGCTCAAAACTAATTTTTGTTCACGTGTGAAAAATAAAATAAAAATACATTTAGAAATACAAATAAGAAAAGCCAAAAGATACACACAAAATTAAATATGGATACACAAATCAACAAATACACACAAAATCAAATATGGATACACAAATGTACAGAGAGAGACACACACACAGGGTCTATACCAGTCAACCAGTCTGAATATATTATATTTTTATCCAACAATGAGATGCTGCCCTAAAAAGGGCTTTTGTGTGTCTTTCTCTCTCTCTCTCTCTCACACACACACACACACACACACACACACTCAAACACTCACACCCACACTCAGGCTCACACACACACACACACACACACACATAGCATCAGCAAGTGAACAGGGGCTGTTAACAGCATGTTTCTAGGTCAGTCAAACAGCTGTGAGATTCTCAATTTGAATCCACCAATCAGAGGGGCTGTGTGCTTTTTCCTGCCAAAACAGGTGCACCAAGTGCAGGCTTTTACAGCACAGAGAGAGACAGGATTTTTGCAGTCTATTTCTCATAGTGAGGACTCCCCTCAAACAAACAGCCATAAATTCCTAACCGTAGGGGCTAAAACGGTCATTCTTAGACCGTTGTGTTCAGAAGACATGGGAGAATCTTGAAATGTTGACCATTTAAAATAAAAATATGAAATATCATAGATATATGACATAGATGATTGGTTGTCTTAGAAGCCATGATTGCCCCAATATGCAAATTTGAATGTGCAAGGCCTAAGATATGATTGGCTGGCTGGGAAGCCATGAAGGCAACAATATGCAAATTTGAATGTGCAGGCCCTCGGATATGATTGGTTGTCTTAGAAGCCATATAAAAAGCAGTAAAACTGTACTATGATTTGGTAGAAAACTATAATTAATCAAAAATACTATATTTGGCAGAAATACTATTTTGTAGCAGAAACAGTATATTTAGCACAAATCTGATGAAATAGAAGAAATAGTATGATTTAGCAGAAATGCTATATTTAGCACAAATACTGGAAAGCAGCAGAAATGCTATGACTTAGCACAATAGTAATAACCTAAATAGAAAAATTGGAAACATAAAATGGACAGCTGAAAAATCCTGAACATGCTAAGGGTCCCTCAAATGTAATTGTTAAATGAAAAAAACCAGCAAATAAAAGTATAACAGTCACACAACCACAAATATGTACACATATGGTAACACACATGCACAGACAGACACACACAGGATCAAATTCAGTCAACCAGTCTAAATATATTGAATTTAAATCACACACACACACACACACACACACACACACACACAAGATCCAATTCAGTCAACCAGTCTAAATATATTGAATTTGAATCTTACAATGAGATCATCCCATAAAAAGGCTTTCACACCTCTCTCTCTCTCTCTCTCTCTCACACACACACACACACACACACAAGATCCAATTCAGTCAACCAGTCTAAATATATTGAATTTAAATCTTACAACGAGATCATTCCATAAAAAGGCTCTCTCTCTCTCTCTCTCTCACACACACACACACACACACACACACACACACACACACACACACACACACACACACACACAAGATCCAATTCAGTCAACCAGTCTAAATATATTGATTTTGAATCTTACAATGAGATCATCCCATAAAGGCTCTCTCTCTCTCTCTCTCTCTCTCTGTCACACACACACACACACACACACACACACACACACACACACACAAGATCCAATTCAGTCAACCAGTCTAAATATATTGATTTTGAATCTTACAATGAGATTATCCCATAAAAGGCTCTCTCTCTCTCTCTCTCTCTCTCTCTCTCTCTCTCTCTCTCACACACACACACACACACACACACACACACACACACACACACACACACAAGATCCAATTCAGTCAACCAGTCTAAATATATTGATTTTGAATCTTACAATGAGATCATCCCATAAAAAAGCTCTCTCTCTCTCTCTCTCTCTCTCTCTCTCTCTCACACACACACACACACACACACACACACACACAAGATCCAATTCAGTCAACCAGTCAAAATATATTGAATTTGAATCTTACAATGAGATCATCCCATAAAAAGCCTTTCTCTCTCTCTCTCTCTCTCTCTCTCTGTCACACACACACACACACACACACACACACAGACACAGACACAGACACACACACACACACACACAGTGAGAGAGAAGTAAGTTTCTAGCTCAGTCAAGCAGCCTGGGAGCTGCTGAATTTGAATCCACCAATCAGAGAGCCTGTGCCCTTTTTCCCGCCAAAACAGGTGCACGCAGCACAGAGAGACACAGGATTTTTGCAGTCTATTTCTCATAATGACGACTCCCCTCAAACAAATGACCATAATTTCCTAACCGTAGGGGCTAGAACGGTCATTCTTACACCGTTTTGTTCAGAAGAGATGGGGGAATCTTCAAGTGTTTACAATTTATCATTAAAATATGAATTATTAAAGATATTTGACTTCTAATGCACCATAACTGAGTAGAGCAAAGCAAAAACTGCCTTGACTTGCCCTCAAACAACGCTTTCTAACTCTAAATCTATTTGGAGTATTGATACCATTCTTTCACCGTAAGAGACAGCAGGCTTTGGTGGACAGTCATGGAAATTTTCAG